>NC_081347.1:14116452-14296364 GCF_029784015.1 Lycium ferocissimum
CTTTTAGCACTTTCCAATCTTTCGCTGCTTCTAGCCCACTACGAGCTCCCTTATACTAGTAATTGTATTTTCTGAATGTTGTAGCCATTATTAGTGGTGGCTAAACAATTGTCGTTAAAGCCTGCGCATTTTAGCACCAGTTTAATAGAATTTTACTAGCCATAAAAATAGATGCTAAAAGGGTATAATTACCATTTTTGAAGGGATATTATAGCCATTATAATTGCCACAACAAAATTGCCGTTAAAGTTGACTAAATTTTAGCGACAATTTTATTTGGTTTTACCGCCATAAAAATGGACTCTAAAAAAGTATAACTGGTCATTTTTGGATTGCATTTAGCAGCCATTATAATTGTCGTTGTGATAACCCGGCCGTTAAAACTAGTTGTTTTTAGCGTAATAAAAGAAGGCTTTACCAAGATTTCTCACAACGGCTTCTGCAGCTTTTACCGACCCTGGGTCACGCTCAAAGAACAATAGCTGGTAAATGATTTAGCGGCAATTGTTATTGCCGCTAAAGGGCTTTTTAATTGCCGCTAAAACCCCTTTTTGTAGTAGTGTTAATATATCTTTCACCGAGTCCCGGCCGGTACGTATTCGCGCACGCTTCACCGCATTGTTTCACCGAGTCCCCGCCCGTAGGGTCGGGGTACGGTATATATATACGACGTACAAGGACGACATGATGACGTGAAGAGGGCACCGAGTCCCGTACGATGGGTCGGGCATGGTATACATGTATACGACTTATTCACCGAGTCCATAATGGGCCTACATGGTATATGATATAGCTACGCACGATTTTGGTTTCATAAGGCACAGCACGGTGATTTCTTTATTATCATACTTGTCTCCTGGAATCTCTACTTCAGTTATGATCTTTCTTATTATAAACTATGCTTTTTATATACCGATTGCATATCTCGTACCGACCCCCTTTCTTCTCGGGGGGGTCGCGTTCATGCCCGCAGCGCGGATCTCGCTTTGTGATGTCACTTAGACTCTTATCACTGGTTGGAGTGCTCCATTGTTTTCGGGAGCCTAGACTTTTGGTACGTATCTCGTGATGTATATTTATGTTTATCAAGGTACGAAGGCGGGTCTGTCCGTCATATGTCACCGTTGATACTCTTAGAGGTCCGTAGACATATGTGTGGGTTGTATATAAATGTTGTTCAAATTCGTGTCAATATGACTTATTTTTGGGACGTTCCGTACGTAGGTAGCCCTTGTCGGCTTGCGTATGTATTTTGGGATGTTGTATGTGGTGGCCCCCGCGCTTGCGTATACATATTTAGGGACGTTCCCATACGTTATGGCAGCCTTGTCGTGCTCGTGTACTATGTTATCTTTTGATTGGTCGTGACTCCTCGGAGACAAAGTTACCTACATATATAAATGTGACGTTCGAGATAACGTCTTTGTCTTTGCAAGCTTCCATATTGTGTTTAATTTCGGGTAACTATATCTAACAGATATGTATACGAGTGTCCAGCTCGGGCACTAGTCACGGCCTACGGGGTTGGGTCGTGACATCCTCGTCATTAATCCGGAACTTGATTTCATTTTTTTTTAATCCATAAGAGCCCTCCCTGTAGCAAGGAAAGGTCTCCCTAGAATAATAGGAATTTGTTGATCAACAGCATAGTCAAGAATTATGAAATTTGCCGGAAGAAGGAATTCCCCAATTCGAGCAAGAACATCATCAACCACCCCAACTGGCCTTTTGATCGATCTGTCAGCCATTTGCAACCTCGGTAGTGGGCTCCTTGGTATCCCCAAACCCCGATTTCTTGAAAATCTCAAGGGGCATAAGATTTATGCTAGCCCCGTTATCACACAACGCCTTGGCAAAATCCTGCTGTCCTATAGTGCAAGGAATGGTGAATGCTCCAGGATCTTCCCTTTTCTGAACCGTGGTCTTGGAAATAATAGCACTGACTTGATGAGTGATGCCCACAGTGTCGTGTTGCAATGGCTTCTTCTTCCTTTTTAAGAGAACCTTCAAATATTTAGCAAACCCAGGCATCTCTTGGACAACGTCCATGAAAGAAATGTTCATCGTCAATTGCTTGAATTGATCATAAAATCGCAAGCACTTGTCATCCTTTGTTTTTTTACTAACCTTTGGGGAAAAGGCGATGAAGATTTGAAAAATTGAGTCAAAGGGCGAAGAGCGCCAGAAAGTTTTGCCTTCCCTTTTTCATTTTTTTCTCCTTGCCTTAGGATTTTCAAGATTCTGCTTTTCTTCAGCTATAATTGGGATTTACTCCTATGTTTCTTCCTCCACTATAGTATCAGACATATTAGGTTGTGCCTCTTCGTCAACAATCGGCTCAAGATCAATCACCTTTTTATCAGCATCTTGAATTATTTTTCCACTTCGGGTGCTAATAACAGCTACATGCTCCACAGAGTTTACCCCATTACCTTTCGGATTTGGAACTGTATGACTTGGTAGGTGTCCACATTGAGGAGTATACACTTCTCTGGAAAGGTCTCTGAATTGTGATTCAAGCTTCTAAATGGCAGCAGAATGAGATAGTTGAACCTGAGACATTCCTTTTATTGTGCTTTCTGTTCTGTCCTGGTTCATTAGCATTTTCTGCATCATGCTCTTTAGCTTAGCAGAATCATTAGCAGCATTGCTAGCTGAATTGTCTCTCCACTGCTGAGAATTTGATGATTGTCCCTTTGGCGGAATATAGGGGTTAGAGCTCTTATTTCCATAATTGTTGTTATTGTAATTCCCTTGATTGGGATTTCCCTGATCATTTCTGTTGTAATTGTTCCCTTGAAATTGGTGTTGAGGCTTCTGTCATGGGTGATGTCCTGGACCTTGATAATTTTGCCTCTGATAACCCCCTTGGGAGTTGTTGACATAATTAGCATCTTCATAATGTTGTTGCCCCTCTTGGTACATCCCCTCAGGGACTTGATACATCCCTGGTGGAGGAGGTGGTAACTCCTCAACAACATTTACCCCCTGTGCATCCTTCTCTGCCAATTTCTTTGATAATAGATCCACCGTAGTTTGCAATTGAGCAAAGGCATGATCCCTCTCATGGTTCTCCTTTGCGACAACGGCTAGTGATAGACTACTATAAGACAAGCTCTCGTTATCATTTGAATGCCAAGCTTGATTGTGGGTGGTGAGCTTATCGAGCAAACGTGTAATGACAAATAACTTTTCCATGAAGCATCCACCAAGGGTAGTATTTACAGCAATCTGATTCATTATATCTAATCCTTTGTAGAACTTCTTGGTGAGAATAGCATCCGGAAACCCGTGAGTTGGGGATTGAGCTAGATAGTACTTGAACCTCCCCCATGCAGAATATAATTATTCCCCTGGGAGCTATTTGAACTCAAAGATCTTATCTCGAAGTTCGGCCTTTTTGCTTGGTGGAAACCACTTCTTCAAAAATGTATTGGCTAGCTCACTCCAAGTGTGAATGGAATTGCTGGGAAGCTTTTCATACCATTCCCTTGCTTGTCCAGCCAAGGAATATTTGAAGACCCATAACCGAAGTGCATCAACAGAAACAACACCTTGGGATTGTTGAGCACATACGTGCAGGAAGTTCTTCAAATGTCGGAGTGGACAATCCTCCGAAGAATTTCAGAAATAACCTTCAAGTTTCAACAGCTGATAGATAGAGCTATCGATTTTGAAAGTAGCATTTCCAGTCCTAGGAGGGACCACAGCAGAAGCATAATCAGCTTCATTAATGAATTCCGCAAATATATTCTCATCTTCCTCTTCTTTCGGTGCAGGTGGGTTCACTTGGAGCCCACCTTAGTTTCCTTGGTTTCGATTGTGTCTTCCTGCCATTTTCACCTGGTTTACCAAAAACAGCAAACAAGGTGTGATGGAATAGAATTTTTTTTAAAGAAAAGTACACAACAATCAGTAATTTCAGAACCGTATTCTCCAGCAACGGTGCCAAAATTTGATACGCTCAAATTACACTTATTAGTGGCGTAAAGCGGACGTTGTCAAATATAATAACCCAAGGGGTCGAATCCCACAGGGAATATGGATAGAAAAGGGTACTAATTATATGCGATACTGGTCTTTAAAGGCTTTAATCCTATTCCGAATAGTTTGGAATATTTGTTTTGTAACATAAACTAATACTTTGACTTGAGTTGTAATTAATGCGAGAGAGAGACTAAGGTTGTGTTCCCCGTTTTGATTAGATATTATGCTCCAGGTTTCAATGTGATATACTTCTAATGGTTGTTCTAATGATTTGCACTTGATCTCTTAAAGACTTCCTAATGTTTCCCAACAGTTAGGCCGTATTTCCTCTTTATGATTTTCCCAAATACAAAAGAGTTGATATCGAAGAACGACCAATAATGCCAATTAGACTTGTTCTTATTCCTAAGTTAGTCTATTAAATGAGGGTTAACGCCCCGAGTCATTGTTATTCAATCTTACCAATGCTAACTCACTTTCCTAAGAAAAGTTAGAATAATGGCTTAGGCTAATGCTTGCAATCATTACCCAACGCTAAAATACAAAGATTGAATAAATACCAACAACCATTATGCATATATCAATAGTAGAATCCCATTCACATAATACCCATCATGGGGTCCACAACCTTAGAATTAAAGTTAGCTACTCATGCTTTTGTTCAACAAAGAAAGCTTAAAAGTTGACATAATGTACTTACAATGGTAATCAATGTGAACTAAGGATGATATTGATGCCTTAAATGCTCCAACAACTTCATCAAATATTTAATGCTAAGAGTTAATGTTCTAGAGAGAGAGAGAGTAATGATGAAAAAAACCTAAACTTAACTATTTATAAGACCAAAAATAGCGCTAAAATTTTGGACAAAGACACCCTTCGCGGCATCGTTACGGACCGTAACATGTGTTACGGTCCGTCCTTTTGTTCCGTCCTTTGTCAGCTTGCTGTTAGGTCAACCATTACGGCTTCTTTCGATGGACAGTAACACAGGTTACGGTCCGTATCTTCCAGCGGATCATGGCTTCAGTCTTCAGTGGATAATGAATTACGCCCCGTAACTTGCGTTACGGACCGTCCTTCTGGTCGTAACATTGACAATACTTAGGCATCTTACTGGAATTTTCCTTCAGATTACGGTACACGTTACAGCCCGTAACATGAGTTACGGACCGTCCTTTTGAGGCATGTATCTAGATTTTCCTCTCAAGTTACGGATCATGTTACAGTCCGTAACTCGAGTTACGGACCGTCCTTTAGCTCCAAGTTGTCCATTTTTCAGCAATTCTCATCAGTTTCGTTCCTTAGTCAACCAACCCTACAAAACATCAAAATAACATAAGAAACGATATAAAAACACTTAAAAACAAGTAAAACTTCTAGTGAGAAGACATAAAATGTGCCAAAATTCACGGCACATCAGGGACCCGCGGAGCCCATGCACTACAATCGATTTCGGAATAACATTGGAATCGGCCATGCAACAACGATACCCGAATATAACCATCGGACATCGGCCTCCTCACAATCACTCAAAAGAGTTGTCAAATATCAGTTTCATAAATCGACGATTTCAGAATTGAACCTCGGACATTAATCTCACAATCACTCAAGTAAAGAGTTTATCAAGTATCGGTTTCATATAAACAACGATTCGAATGGATCTTCGGACATCGCCTTTTTTCACAATCACTCAAGTAAAAGAGTTTATCAAATATCAATTTCGCTCAATCAACGATACCGGATCATCGCCGGATATCTGCCATGCATGATAGTTATGAGAGAATGTGTGCAATGCATATGTCAATCATCAATAAGTAAGCTCAATATCACAAGTACCTCAACGGGGTACGCCAATAATGCATCACATCACGATACCAACAGTGGGTATGCCAACATATATCAATCCAGTACCAACAGCGGATACGCCAATAGTATATCAATAATCTCAAGTACTAACAGCGGGTACGCCAATAATATATCAAAGTATAAATACGAACAACGGGTATGTTAATCCTATCCGAATCAGGACAACAAGCGACATTCGTTATCTACCAACTACACATGGCCTCAAGCCAACATAATTAAGCAATCAAACACATATAACGGGGTGGCTAGTCCCAACACACATCAGGGCCCAACCTAAGGCAATATCCATCCCAACTTCACACCCGAATGTTCACGTGCTGTCTTCGACATCATAATCTAAATATGTGATTCACTATACTAAGTCTCACCAAAGGTAAACCATAACGTACCTGGACTGCCGAACTGCAACACCAACAAGTCCCTCTATCGCCTCTTCCACTTCTCGAAGCTCGAACTAAAGTAGTCTAAGCATAATCGAATTCTAAGTTAGAAATCATGGAGAATGATACTAATATTACTATGATATCAATTAGGTCCCTTTTAACCCTAGAAATTGGGAAAATGGGCCCACAAGGGAGAAATGAGAAATTCACGGGTAAAATATCAAATTGAATTCTAGGTAATCATAACCCAATCATTAATTATTGATTTAGCGAAAGAATTATCCCCAAATCTGATTTCTAGTAAAAACCCCGAAATTGGGTATGAACCCTAATTCTCCAAATCCGAAATTCACGTTAAAAGTGGAAGATATATGATTACTAAGCTTAGATTTATCAAGTTTTATCACCAACATCATCAATTCATCATATAGGACCCTAAGGGAAAATCTCCCAAAACCCTTATTCAATTTCCAACTCTAAGAGATTGTAAAAGGGAAGGGGGAATTCTAAGATGCTTGTGATTAAGGAAGAGTAAAGGATTGGACAAAGTTTTATCACTAAGAATCTACTCAATTTGTCTCCAAGAACAGTTTCTCTAAGCTCCAATATCGAGATATGAAATAATGAAGGTCTAAGACTTATTTAAGACACATTTAATGAAATGTCACTGCCCGTGACTGCCACGGCGGAGGGAGTGCCACTGTATGGAGTGCCGCTACAGCGGTGCCGCTACGGCGGCTGGGACACCGCCGCAGCGATAAAGCCTAAATCACTCATGACCGCTCCAACGATCATCATATCTCCATAGCGGTGCCGCTGGGGCGGCTCTGGTGCCGCCGTTGTGGGCACCAGACACCAGATTCCCCATAAATTTCTAAGTTTCAATCGAAAATCCGGTTATTCCCGAGGCCATCTGCTCACAATCCGATCACCTAAACCTATACAAAAATACGCTACGAACGCACTCGTGATCTCAAAATTTTTAACGGAGGTCTCGTTGACCGAGTCAACCACCGATGCCTACTTCCTAATTCCCATCCAAAGTCCCGAAATGCACCAAAATGCATTGGGAACCAAACCAACCATACATAAAGGTTCTAAACAACCATCTGGACCTCTCGGAGTTGACGAAACTCTGAAAAAGGTCCGTTTGTCCAAAAGTCAACCTCGGGTTAAAAGTGAGTCAATTAATGCTCGGAAGTGGCGAAAGTACCAAAAGAGCCATAACGACCAAACGGGTCGTTACACTTCTTAATTCTAGGGTTGTGGCGAAAAACATGATAGTTAGTTTGGCGACAATTATTATCTATTAAATTTTCATATTTTGGGTTGCTTATTTATTCTTAATCTTAATTGGTTGATTATTTGGCCAATAGTTGAACACTATCTGTGGCGTGTGAATTGAACTAGGGATAGGGAATTTGCATGCGTAATAAGAATAAATAGGGCTTGTTCGATATAATCGTTTCGCTAATGAGGATAGGAATATACCCTTTAGCTTTGCTTAGTTGAATAAGGAGAATTAAATGCGTTCTTGTTACCTATGACGACCATAGGGAGATAGGCATTATAGTAGCATCTACAGGCTTGTGAGAAACTCGGAAGATACTCATAAAGTTATAATTAACCTGTCAACAAGTAACCCAGGAAATAAGATAGGTAGAATTGTCAAAAGATCAACTGAATTGTCGAAATCCATGACCCTAGAACTTTCTCTCATCTGATAAACTTTACAGTCTTCGTCACAAATTTCTCAGTCACAAAACACCTATCATCAATTATTTACTTTCAGTTTTAGTTTAGTCACAACAAACACTTTGATTGTCACTCGCTTGAATAGTTTCATTCAAATTTGAATTAGTTTAACAGTATAAGAATCTAAGTCTCTGTAGGATCAATAATTGGATTTAAAGTTCTATATTACTTGTACGACCACGTATACTTGCGTGTGCGTTTGGGAGCAACAAGTTTTGGTGCCATTGCCGGGGACTTAGAAAGATTTACTATTTTTCTAATTTGAGTTTATTTTTCTATTCAAGTCTTTACTATTTTCGTTGGTCTACTTGTGTCACTTCAAGTTTATCTGGTTTATGCCAAGCACTAGAAGTTCAAGAAAACCGTTAGTTGATCTTGATCCCGAAATCGAAAGAACTTTACACAGACAGATAAAAATGGCTGAGGAAGCAGCAAGACTTGCTCTTGAAGTGGCAGAAGGGGAAAGAAACAAAAACGAGGATGAACAGGGTGTAAGAGAGATCTTTGCGAGGGCACAAGAACAACAAATTCTTTTGTCCAATTATGCTATACCTAGTCTGGCAACTATTGCTAAGCCTATTGTCAGGCCTGACATTACTGAGAATTTTGAGCTGAAAGAAGGAACAGTGCGGCTGGTGCAACATACGTGCTAGTATATGGGTAAGTCTAGTGAAGACTCGCACAAGCACTTGATGCAATTCGTAGAGTTGAGCGATTTCCAATATAAAGATATTCCTGATGATTATGTGAAGCTTTCTTTATTTTTGTTTTCATTGATTTGTGAAGCAAGAGAATGGTTGACAAATCTGCCTGCAGGTTCTATCACTTCTTGGGAGGTATTATCGAATAAATTCATCGACGAGTTTTTCTCACCCAAGAAAACAAAGAAGCTGCGAGGGAGAATTTCTAAATTCACTCAGAGAGACTCTGAATCTCTAACACACGCTTGGGAAAGGTATAAGGGCTATTTGCGAGATTGCCCAGATCACATGCAGCCAAAGGAGATCATTGGAAACTATTTGGTAGAAGGACTTAAGCATGAATACAGGGCCTTGTTGAATGCTTTAGCTCAGAGGCAGATCTTAAACAAAACATATGAGGAGGTGGAAGCTCTCCTTGAGTTGATGTCCGAAGGTGCTTATGAGTATCAAGAGACGAGCCGGGGGTTACAATAGAAAGGGCCTGGGGTTCTTTAAGTAGATGATGTTGCGGCTATTCTAGCCGATGTAAGTACTCTTACTAATGTAATGTTGAGGGTATTTCCTCAAGCTCAGTAGGTCCAACTAGTTCAACATATTCAGCAAGCAGCATGTGTATGTTGTGGTGAGCCTCATGAATATTCTAATTGCCCTTTGAATCCAGAATTCGTCCATTATGTGGGGTAGCAGAACCGTGGTGTTAGAAATCGTGGGAACCATTATGAAAATACTTACAATCCTCCATTCGGGAAGCAGGACTTCCACAAGCCGAACAATTATCAGCAACCCCAGGCTCAGCCAGCTAGCAATTTAGAAGAGATAACGAAGGAGCTTATAGCTCAAACACAAGTAACGCAACAGCAGAATCAGAAAATTCAGAGTGAGATGCAGAAATCTATTCACAAGCTTGAGCGTCAAATGGGGCAGATGGCTATTATGCAGAATGTTAGAACACAGGGTGCTTTTTCTAGTAATACTGAGAAGAATCCCAAGGAGTGCAAGGCAGTCACCTTGAGGAATGGCAGAGAACTTGAAAAAGTGCCTCCGAAAAAGAAAAACGTAGCAGCAATAGAACTTATCCCTACTAAGTGAGCTGAGCCAGAGCCGGAAGTCGTAGAGATTGTGGTTCGACCACCCCTTCCTTTTCCACAGCGACTTCAGAAACAGAAAGCAGATTTGGCTTGTTAGAAATTTCTTGAACTCTTAAAACATGTACACATTAACATTCCTTTCGTGGAGCTTTTGCAAGAAGTTCCAAAATATGCTAAGTATATCAAAGATGTGGTTGCGAACAAAAGGCGTTGGATAGAGTTTGAGACCGTTGCACTTACTGAGGAGTGCAGTTCTAGAGTGAGGAGTAAAATTCCTCCAAAGTTAAAAGATCCGAGTAGCTTCATGATTTTGATTACTATTGGCAATGTTGAAGTTGGGCTAGCATTATGTGACTTGGGTGCTAGTATTAATCTGATGCCTACTTCTGTGTTTCGAACGTTGGGCTTGGGTGAGCCTAGGCCAACGACTATTACTTTGCAGCTAGCTGATCGATCTTTTGCTTCTCCTGATGGTATTATTGAGGATGTTCTTGTGAAGGTAGGCCCATTTATTCTGTCGATTGATTTTGTGATACTTGATTATGAAGAAGATAAGAGTATTCCTTTCATCATAGGAAGAGGATTTTTGGCTACTATTGATGCTGTGATCCGAGTTAGAGATGGGAAGATGTCCATGATAGTTGATGGACAAGAGGCGAATTTTGATGTGTTTAAAGCTACCAAACTTCTAGCCCATTATGAGGATTTGAAAATGATTACCGTGGTGGAGTCCGAGCTCACTAATGCAGAGTTAGACCACTTTCTAACTTTGCAAGATCCTTTGGAGACTTTGACTTTAGTGTATGGGGAAGACTTGATGATTAATGCAGAAGTCGAGAAGTGTCTTAGCATCCTTGACACTTCATGTGCTTATTTGCGAGCAAACACACTATTTGAGGAGTTAGACAGACCAGAATTGTAGAAAAAGCCGAAGCTATCTATAAAAGAGGCTCTAGTTCTTGAGTTGAAGCCATTACCTCATCATATTTGCTACGCTTTCTTGGGTAGTGCAGACACATTACCTGTGATCCTCTCTACTTATTTGACTGATGTTCAGGTTGAACGTGTATTGCGAGTGCTAAGAGATCGAATTCGAGCTCTCGGGTGGTCGATAGCTGATATTCGAGGTATTAGTAGTTCGTTTTGCATGCACAAAATATTATTGGAGGAAGACAGCAAGCGTAGTGTTGAGTGCCAGAGACGACCAAACCCGATCATAAAGGAGGTGGTGAAGAAAGAGGTAATCAAGTGGCTTGACAGCTGTATTATTTATCCCATCTCTGACAGCAAATGGGTAAGTCCTGTACAATGTGTCCCGAAGAAAGAGGGCATGACTGTGGAAGAGAACGAGAAGAATGAATTGGTGCCTCAACGAACTGTTACTGGTTGGAGGATATGTATTGACTATCGCAAGTTGAACAACGCCACCAGAAAAGATCACTTCCCATTGCCCTTCATGGATCAGATACATGATAAATTGGCTGGGCACGATTATTATTGCTTTCTAGATGGCTATTTGGGCTACAACCAGATCATGATTACACCCGAGGATCAAGAGAAGACTACATTCACGTGTCTATATAGCATGTTTGCATACCGGAGGATTTCTTTTGGTTTGTACAATGCTCCAGGTACTTTCCAGCGATGCATGATGGCTATTTTCACCGATATGGTGGAAAACTATGTGAAGGTATTTATGGATGACTTCTCTGTTTTTGGGAACTCTTTTGATGATTGCTTGAACCATCTTGATGCCGTGTTAGCTCGTTGTAAAGAAACAAACTTGATACTTAGCTGGGAAAAATGCCATTTCATGGTTCGAGAGGACATTGTTCTTCGGAACAAGGTATCGAGCAAGGAAATAGAAGTTGACAAGGCGAATATTGAAGCAATTGAAAAATAGCAACCACCCGTTTCATTTCGGGGAGTGCGCAATTTTCTTGGGCATGCAGGCTTTTATAGATGGTTCATAAAAGATTTCTCGAAAGTTGCTAATCCGATGTGCAAGCTGTTAGAAAAAGATGTGAAGTTTGTGTTCAATGAAGCCTGTCAGACGACTTTTGATGAGTTGAAGAAGCGGATAGTGTCTGCTCCTATTATCATCGCACCTGATTGGTCTCTGCCGTTCATTTTAATGTGTGATGCAAGTGATTTTGCTGTGGGGGCTATCGTTGGTCAGAAGAGGGACAAGATATTTCATCCAATATATTATGCCAGTAAGACACTCGATCCAGCCCAGATGAACTACACGGTTATAAAGAAGGAGTTATTGGCGGTAGTCTACGCTTGACAAATTCTGATCATATCTTGTGGGTACAAAGGTAATTATTTATATTGATCACACTGCAGTTCAATATTTGTTTGCGAAGAAGGATGCAAAGCCGAGGCTTATTTGTTGGGTGTTGCTGCTGCAAGAGTTTGACATTGAGATTCTTGACCGAAAGGGCACATAAAATCAAGTAGCAGATCACTTATCGAGATTGGAAGATTGGGAACATGTAAATGAAGCAGTGGTGATGAGGGAGACTTTTTCTAATGAACAACTTTTTGCTTTTCGGTCAGCTAAGGTGCCATGGTATGCAGACATGGTGAACTTTATAGTGAGTGATATTTATTCCCCTAGTGCTAATCACGAGAAGAAGAAGCGAATTTTGCATGATAGCCATTTCTACGACTTGGATGAATTTTGCTATCATGCATATGAGAACGCGAAGATGTACAGGGAGAGGACAAAGAGAATTCACGACAAGCGCATCCAACCTCGTGAGTTTGAGCCTGGGCAGTTAGTTTTGTTGTATAATTCTAGGCTGAAGATTTTCGGAGGGAAGTTGAAGAGCAAGTGTTCTGGGCCGTTTGAAGTCGTTCGGGTAACCACATATGGGGCGGTTGAGCTGAAACCGCTTAATGCAGAGCGGACATTCTTGGTAAATGGCCAGAGGGTCAAGCACTATTTTGGAGAGGTCATCATTCTAGAAAAGACCTCGGTTGATCTAGAATAGGCTTGAGAGCCTGCGTCGTGCCGCGACGTTAAATCAAGCGCTTCCCAGGAGGCGAACCTTGTTTGTACAATTAGCATATAGAAAAAAATATAATAAAATGAGAAAAATACAAAAAGTGTCATGCCACGACCTTAACTAAGGCGCTGGTTGGGAGGCAACCCAACGTTTTTACAGTTATATGTCACTATTGTTCATGTTGCAGGACTGGGGAAGGAGGAGGACCATAAAATACGCTAAAAAGTCAAAAAATCGTTCCAAGTTTGTCTTATGCGTTGCTTCCGCGACGCGGCGCCAATGCCTGAACAAAAATTTGACTGAACCTTGTTTTTGCACGTTGCACACACGACGCGGGTGTAATGCCTGAATAAAATATTAAGTGAGTTGGAATTATCCGCGTTGGATCGGCGACGAGGTGCCAACACGGATGGGGCCCAGTCCGTAAAATTACGTAAGTTTAAAAACAACCACGGCCCTTCACTTCCATTCTCAAAGTTTTTTCTCCCAAATCTCTCAAAAACTCAAAGACCCCTCTCCTAATCCCTTTCCTTCAAAGTCAAAGTTCAAGACCTTTCATCCATCCCTCATTAATTCAACAAGGTAAGTAATTTCTCATTCATTACATGAATTCCAATCCCTCTTCTTCCCCTTGTTCTTGAATTGTGAAAAGTTGTAAAGTTAGGGTTGGTGCGTTTGGGCAAATTTGGGCGGGGTTTGGTATTGATGTGCTTGTGTGAGGTGTTTATGGCTAGAACATGAATCCCATTATACAAGGGAGGGTTTCACACCCTACCATTGTTGTCAAAACTAAGGGAAGACTTTATTCCCGCAAGGTGTTCAATGAAAGTCCTAAACCAAGTTTTTTGTGAAAATTGTGAAGTCTTGAGTAGCAATGGAACATTAAACACACATAGAAGCCCTTGTGCGTCACCTTTCACAATAAATTCAAAATTAGGATGGAGAATTCGGAATTTGTGATTTTCCAACTCAAATCCTACAACATGAGCTTGCTTAATTTTTTTCTGTCTCTTTTGTTTATTTGCTGTTAGTATAGAAGTAGTTAGCTTCTTTTATTTTGATTTTTGTAATGTAGTTTGAAGTAAGTATAGGGTCGGTTCAACCCCAATGGTGAGAATACAATGTAATAACTATGCTTAGGGCCCGAAAAAGTGAAAAGGGCACACACTCTAGACTTGAGCATATGACATAGGATTAAGTATGGGGTCATTCCACGACCTCCTTTAATTTTTGAATTGTACTTAGCGTGTGATGTGATGTTGTTTTGCAAGCGAGATGGTTAACACAAAGAATAAAGGGAAGTCTACTGCTACTTCCTCCCAAGGCACAAAACGGAGGAGAGCGAACCCCACACCCCCCAAAGCTAAAAAGATAATCAAACCGCTAGGGGGGAGGGGGTAAGAAACCAATCATCCCTATCCCTCGAGCTCCACCTTCAAGGCCCAGGCCATATATCTAAGTATCCGGGAGGGATTAGTACCACATTCAACCCCGCAGCGGGGTACATCCATGAGTGTGCCATCAATGACACCCTATTGCAGCGCGCTTTAGGAATGTGTACAATAAGCTTGTAGATATGAGGTGGGTGTGCATCTTTGAGACACCGAGGCCAGTTAACATCAATCTAGTTCTCAAGTTTTACACCAATGTCACATTCGATTGATATGGCACATGGGAACCGACTACCTATTGCAGGGGAGGGGATATACCCATCTCACCATCCCTTTTGTGTGCACACTTAGGAGTTACTGATTTTCCTATCCAGCCATTACTAGACTTCATCCACATGCCTCATTATAAGGCCATTTGGGAAACCTTGTGTGGTGTTGATTTCAAAGCCTTATGGGCCCGTTATGCGAAAAAATATCGAAAGCACAAATATATGAAGATGAGTAATTTCAATCAGGAGGTGTGGGTATGGTTGCGTTTATTGAACTACCGAATCTGGCCATTGGAGCACTATTTTGAGGTGCAAAAGGATCGGTTATGCATTGTATACTTCCTTATGACCGGGCATCCCATTAACATAGGGTATTTAATAATAAAAGAGATGAAGAAGGTCCGACAACACACCCCACCGAGGTTGAATATCAAAAATACTCTCACGGCTTACTTGATGAGCTTGAATGACAGATTAGCATAGCCGTATGATTAAGTGTTACCACCTCCTGAGAATGCCCTTGACATTTCAAATGTCCGAGAGCCCGAGTTGAGCAAAAAGCGACTCACCCCCGCGGAGGAGAGGGCCGCCCAATCCACAGTGCTGGCCCAACTTTACAAAGGGATGATGTGGCAGCTGAGCACTTTAACGTAGATATGTCCAAAGTGTTCGCTGTGATCCCGCACACCCCGTACTCCCGAGCTATTGTAGGTGATGAGGTCACGTTAGCTGCCGAGGAGGATGTGAACTCGACATACTTGATTGAGGCCGATAGTGCAGCTGGTGAGGAGGTAGAGTCCCAGATGAGGAAAGAAGATGAAGAAGCCGAACCGGTTGACGGCGAGGCTGATGAAGAGGATTACATTGAGGAGGATGACTAGGCCCTAATAGGCCCCAGGGAGTATCTGTCCCCTTACTTTTATTTTTATCTTTTCATATGCATTGAGGGCATTGCATGAAAGTAAGTGTGGGATGGGAGTACGTCTTGAGATAGAGGATGCTTATGCCTTAGGATTTAACTTTAGTTTATTCTTCCTTTTTAGTTAGGATTACTTAAAAAAATGAAAAGAGATACACCAAAAGCCAAAAAGTTTTTTATTTTTTTATTTTTTAGATTAGGCCCTCGGCAGTGGCATAAGGCATTCGTTAGGATTTCATTTTTATTTTTTTTCTTAGTCATATAAAGGATTTTTCCTGATGACGGGTGGATGACAACCTGCTTGAGGAAAAATTAGTCCACAGGAGGACCATTCAAATGCTAGGTGCTCGGGTTAGGTGAAATATTGAAAATGTGAGCTATTCTTGATTTTTAATGTGAAAGCATGCCGTGAAAAGAGATGACCTCTCTCGAAATACTTAACTTGAAGCTTGTTTGACTCATATATGATTCACTTGGCATTGTTGATATGTTGTTGCTTAATCCGAGGGACGATATGGACCCTTTCTTGCATAAATTGTGTGCCATGTGTGTGTGAGGTGTTTGTATGTGATCCATGCTTTGTATTGATATCTAGAACTTGCCCCGTGTGTTCGTGAAGCGAAATGAAGTATGTTGTAACTTAGGAAGTGATAGAGGCGTTTCTTTGTGAGCCTAAATTTTAACTTGTTCCTTCCAACCCGTGCATGTACATGTGACCCTAGTTAGCCTCGTTGAGCCTTTAGCCTTTTTGTTTGACAACAATTGATAAGCCATACCCGTTCGTTCTTTTTAGCCTATTGTTGATCCAATAAACTCCTTGAGCACTTTAGTGATAAAATGATGTAATTGGAGTTGGGAGTTGATGAAAAGGGTAGTGTTTACTGGTTTAAATCGAGTTAAGTCTATTGGTGCACCTAAAACGAAGCAAAGCTTGCTTGTTAGTTGGGAATATGAAAAAAAAAAAAGGAGAAAAAGCCCAAGAAAAAAAAGTTAGTTTTTATGAATAACAGTTCCCTTCTAACTTGAAATTGTTGAAAAAAGGTGGTGCTTAATTGTGATGAATAACGAGGGAGGATTGGGTGGTTGGTTCTAAAATGATAAGGAAAGTGTGCAAAACGAAAATGTTGTATGTATTAAAGTGCTTAGGGAGGTTAGTCATTATTATCCAAATGATTCCTACCCATCCACCTTAACCTACATTACAACCCTTTTAAGTCCTACTTTATCCTAGGTTTGATGTGCTTATATTAGTAAAGCGGTTACACTAAGGGCAACCCTATTGTATGTCGTATTTAGCATGTGATATTCTTTGTGAGAGTGAGCGTATTTGCTGAATTCATGTCCATTGAAATGAAAAGTTCTCTATTCTTGTGAGATGTATGGACAACTCTTTACTTATGAGGGCACATGGTTGACAATGGATTGGTGAAATGTTGGATTCTTAGTTAAGTAGCATGACTACTTTGTTTTAAGTGGTGTCTTTGGGTCATGTTGTCATTAAAGGAAAAGTGTTCTTGAGATGGTCGTTGGCTGATGTTTTGAATTGAAATTCTGACTTTTGGCATGTCTTTCGAAAGAATTTGTTTAAGTGATTGGTTTTTGAAATATTCTTGAAATAGCCATATTAGCCGAAGCTTGAGTAGACCTGTTTGAATGGCATGATTGTGAATATGGTAGGTTGGTATAAGTAAGTGTTTGCTCGAGGACGAGCAAAGTCTAAATGTGGGGGGGGGGGGGGGATGATATTTGGCACAAACATCGATATTTAGCATCATTTTACCTCTTGGTCTTAGTACTTTAGTCGCATTTTCTATGATGAAATCATTGTATTCTTGCTTATGTTGGTATATTTTGTGTATTTAGGTATAATGAGGACAAATGTTTGGAAACCGAGCAGTTTTGGGTGATTCTGGAGGTGATCTTGTGTGCACGAGTTAACGAGAGGAGCTCACGACACTTAGAAGAATTTTTGGACAAACTGAAGGAAGTTGGGTGTTACACCCGCGTCGCGGGTCCAGCGCGCAGAGACTGTTCAGATGTCACACCCGCGTCGGGGGTAGGAGATGGAAAGATCAGCTGCAGACAAAGCGAATTGGAAATCACTGAGCACACCCGCGTTGCACATGCGACGCGGGTGCTTTGTCTGAGCTGCAGCTTTCTCTATATTGATTAGGATTGGGTCGAATTATGTTAGTTTTAATCCTAGACTATAACTAGACGTTTTAGTTGTTATTAATGGCGTGTTGGGATTATTCTAAGACTGGTAAACCGTCGCTTTACTTTCTCTGTCTAGGTTTATTTTATTTTCTTCTTTTCAACCCTAGATTATTCATGAATTCTTGTTCTTCGTCTAGAATCATGAGTAGCTAAACTTCTTAATTCTAGGGTTGTGGCGAAAGACATGATAGTTGGTTTGGCGACAATTATTATCTATTAAATTTCCATATTTTTGGTTGCTTATTTATTCTTGATCTTAATTGTTTGATTATCTGGCTAATACTTGAACACTATTTGTGGCGTGTGAATTGAACTACGGATAGGGAATTTGCATGCATAATAAGAATAAATAGGGCTTGTTCGATATAATCGTTTCGCTAATGAGGATAGGAATATATCCTTTAGCCTTGCTTAGTTGAATCGGAGAATTAAATGCGTTCTTGTTGCCTCTGACGATCATAGGGAGATAGGCATTATAGTAGCATCTACAGGCTTGTGAGAAACTCGGAAGATACTTATAAAGTTATAATTAACCTGTTAACTAGTAATCCAGGAAATAAGATAGGTAGAATTGTCAAAAGATCAACTGGATTGTCGAAAGCCATGACCGTGGAACTTTCTCTCATCTGATAAACCTTACAATCTTCGTCACAAAATTCTCAGTCACAAAACGCCCATCATCAATTGTTTACTTTCAGTTTTAGTTTAGTCACAACAAACACTTTGATTGTCACTTTCTTGAATAGTTTCATTCGAATTTGAATTAGTTTAACAATATAAAAATCTAAGTCTCTGTGGGATCGATATCTGGACTTAAAAATTCTATATTACTTGTACGACCACGTATACTTGCGTGTGCGTTTGGGAGCAACAATTTTTTAGCTTTGATATCATGTTATAGAACTCTTGAGATAGTACTTCTTTTACTATTATGTGAAGCAACTGAAGTTGGTTGCTTTAGGCCCCCAAATTTGGGGGACCCCTTTTCCAGGAATCATAGTCTTATAGAATAGAGTAGACTATTTTATTTTAGAAAATATTGAGTACTTTGTTGCAGAAAGGGTAAAAACAATCACTCCCTCTATTTCAATTTATGTGAATCTATTTCCTTATTAGTTCGTGCCAAAAAGAATGATCTCTTTTTGTATTTGGAAACAATTTACCTTTATGCAATGATTTATAGTCGCACAAAGTATATGTGACTCATTTAACACCACAAATTTAAAATTCTTCCTTTTTTTTCTTAAACTTTATGTCAAGTCAAACCGTGTCACATAAACTGAGACGAAGGGAGTAACATTTTACACTCTTTCTCTTTTTTCTTTTCTTTCTTTTTTTCTCGCTGAAACACTCCTTCGCTTTATTTGTTCAACAGTCACAATTTTTTTACCTTATCATCAGAAATCTTTATATACTTTGTCTTGTAAAATTTTCTCACTTTCTTTGTTTCAATAGCTCAAAGTCAAAGCTCTCAACAAATTCTATTATTCTCTAGAGAAAGGGAGTTAGAGAGCATTGTTGAGTGCTGATAAAAAGTTGTGCATCATTTGTTGTTCTTTTTCAAATTTCAAGTTTTGAGGGAACTCTTTCAAAGCAGCAACATATGTTGTAATCTATTCGAATTTCTCGAATCAGGTTTCAGCATTTCAGCTTATTAGTTTTTTTTTAAAAAATAAATAAATTGTATTTGTTATTTTTATTGTTGGTATATTTTAATTATTTATTAAAAATTTAAATATGTCAATTACAAAATATGAATCCAGTTATTCAAAACTCAAAAAGAAGAAAAGTTGAAAATCTAGTACAATTCCAAAAAGGAACTCTTGATAAAAATTTAACAAATAACAAAATAAATAAATCCAAAAATATAGGTAGATGTTCTATAAATGAACAAGTCACTAACGCAGTTGAGCTAGATGATAATAAACTTCAAGAAGAAGAAGAAAGAATTAGTGAGAAATCCGATGTAGATCCAATGTTTTAAGACGCGGGGGCGTGAGGCGAGACATTTTACACAGTATAGGGAGAGCCGTAAGTCCCGAAACACAGAGCATATGGACATGTATGACGTAAGTCTTATGTTATCTTCAATTTTATAATTTGATTACTAAAAATTTAAGTAAAAGTAAAATTTTCATTAAACTCTGCAAATAAATTACCAATAATATCGAAGAAATTATTATACTTATTATTTGAGTTAACAACACAAAAAATGATAATAGCCGAGATAATCTTTAAAATGAAATCATCATCCACTTCATCATCGATCTCCGTATCTACTAGTCCTTCTCACCCTCAACTAATTTGACAACACGTTTTTTGTTTATATATTTCGAAGAAGGAGAAGGGTAAAAAGTGTGACAGCAATGATAAAAAATGGATAAAGTTGTCTCAAGACTAGGAACATAATGCTTATAGAATCTCTATCCTATCATTTCAGGCATAATCATCTAAATAAAACTATTTATGACAATGTTATTTTCTATGAGAGCTTTCTTTATTTATATATTTTAGGAAAAAATCACTACAACATCAAAACATGATATCATAAAGTATAAATATCATACACCAATAATAAAAAACATGATCTATAGCAAAAATACTTTAAAAAAAAAAAAAAAAAAATTTAACACCCAGGGGTGTAAACTTTTACGTCTGAGCTTATGCTTTTGTGCCCGAGGGTTATCCCCAAATACTAGGGCGTACGCCCTATGAATCTATACCTTTCATTTGCGTCGCAGACCATTTTTAGTACGCTGTCTCCGAAATCCCATGGGACTCGCCCAAAAAACGCCTCTGAAAACGCTGATATGATCCTAGCCAATAGACTAATATATATATAATGTTGAGGGATTTATAGTAGAAAAGGGACCAACTAGAATTACTGACATAGATTGTTCAAAAGATAAATTCTTCATACATTTTCTACTACATATTATTTTCAAAAATTGGCAAACGATAAAGGACATGAAAAAAGACGGTTAGCTTATTCTAAAATTTGGATAGAATATTTTGCTTTTGATGCAAGTTGTTTAATACAAGTTCTAGTGCTAGGAATAATAAATTAACTATGATGGTAGTAGAGGTTGATAAATCTTAGTGCTCAGCTTAAAACTCATGAAACAACAAACTAACATATTAACATGGATTGATTTAAAAATGAGATTTTACAAAAATAAAACAATCGCCAAAGATGTTCAAGAACAAACTAATAGATATAGACAGCACTTGAAAAATGTATTTTCAAGAATTATTGCCGCCATAAAAACTCTTGAAAAAAATAATTTGACATTTACGGAAAAAAATGAGACGATATATCAAGAAAATGTATTTTCAAAAATTATTTCCGCCATAAAAACTCTTGGAAAAAATAATTTGGCATTTACGGAAAAAATGAAACAATATATCAAGAAAATAAGGAAATTATTTTAAATCTCATTTTTTGATATATCAACAAGAACATTTGTCGACGAATTAAACATGATGAAATTCATAACCATTACCTTGGAAATAATAGATAAAGTGAATTTGATAAATTATTGGCAAGAATTATTGAAAAAATTATAGAAACAAAGTATATCTCAATCATCCTTGACTGCTCCCGAATACAAATCATCAAGAACAAATGTCTTTTATATTGCGAAGTGCTTCAAAGAACTCTAATAAAAATTACTGAATATTCTTATAGTTTTTTAATAATGGATGATACAAGCAGAAAAGATTTTTTTAAAGTTATTGTAGATGAAATAAATAATATGTTTGGGTTTTGCCCTGATTTTCTTACCATATTTGGAATTTACCTTTTCTTGAAGGAAGGGCAAACAGTTTACCATATTTGGTTTTACTTTTCCCAAAAGGAAATTTAATATTTCATATGTTGGTAACATCTTTCCTGGAGAAAAAGGTTTTGAACCTTATAAATTGAAGAATCCTTCTCATACAACATAACACAGTAGCTTCCACAATGTAATCTCTAAACGAGTCTTGTTTAGGGGAGATTTTTCTCTCAATAGTTTTTGTGCTTTCTATTATATTAGTTTTTTATGTAGGTCAATTGACCAAATAATATCAAAGTATTATGCGTCTTATTATAGTTTTCTTTGTTGTCCGATTTATCGCCGTTCAAGATTTACAACTATTAAGCTTCGATATGACACTCTATTATTTCAATCCGAACAAGTGGTATCAGAGCCAATGATCTAACGAGGTTAAGGACATGTTCAAAGCAGATTCAGATCAAGTTGCAGCCTATTGACGATAATGAAGATTTTTTATCCAATAAGTAAAAAAAATAAACATCTAAAGTGCTACATGTGGAGACGAAGTTTCAACCATATTTTCAACATTCTTTGCTGCTGCATCTTTAAAAATATAAACAAATTATTTTTTAAATCATTTTTAACCCACAATATTTTTAACCATGACAAGAAGCAGTGATGAAGATTATGTGAAGAAGACGGATCAAGTTTTTCAAGAAAATCCAGGTCAAAAGGGGAGATTTGTTAGGGTTTTGCCTTAATTTTCTTACCATATTTGGAATTTAGCTTTTCTTAAAGGAAGGTCAAACAGTTTACCATATTTGATTTTACTTTTCCCCCAAGGAAAATTTTAATATTTCATATTTGGGTAACCTCTTTCTTGGAGAAAAAGATTTTGGACTTCTATAAATTGAAGAATCCTTCTCATACAACATAACACAATAGCATCTATAATGTAATCTCTAAAGGAGTCTTGTTTAAGGAGAGATTTTTCTCTCAATAGTTTTTATGCTTTCTATTATATTAGTGTTTTATGTAGTTCAATTAACCAAATAATATCAAAGTATTATGCGTCTTAGTATAGTTTTCTTTTTTGTCTGATTTATCGCCGTTCAAGGTTTTCAATTGTTAAACTTCCGCATGATGCCCTGTTATTTCGATCCCTACATAATATTGCACTTGATATTGATAATTTAAGAGGATAAGGATATAATAATGACTCTAATATGAAGGGAAAACACCAAGGAGTGCAAAAAAGACGTCTAGATATAAATTCGAGAGCATTTTATACTCCATGTGGTTGTCATAATCTAAATTTAGTATTTTGTGACATGACTAATTTTTGCACAAAAGCTATATCATTCTTTGGAATGGTACAACATATATATTCATTAGCTATTTTCTTCTTTCACTAAACGATGAAATTTTTTAAAAGACAACGTGTCTAGCCTAACTCTTAAATCATTGTCACAAGCACGATAGAAAAATCATATTGAAAGTATTAAAGCAGTAGAATTTCAAACTTTACAAATCATAGATGCTTTATTAAAATAGTAGAAGTTAATGAGGATCCAAAACCCGAAAGTGAATCTAATTATTTAGCAACATATGAGCTTGAAAATTTTGTGTTTTTATTGAGTATGAGTATTTGGCATGATGTATTGTTTTTGCAATTAATTTAGTTAACAAATCGTTACAATCAAAAGATATACATATTGATGTTGCCATAGATCAACTAAGAGGCCTGATTTCTTTTTTCAAGAAAACATAAAGAAGAAGGATTTGTAACTCTTATGGTTTCTGCTAAAGAAATTGTATTTGAGATGAATATAGAATCTGAATTTCGTTGTAAACGTGTAATACATAGAAAGACACAATTTTATAAGAATGTTGACAATGAAATCACAAAGTCTCTTGAAGAATCTTTTATAATTGATTACTTCCTTAAGTATAACAATTTTTTCCCTCTTTTTTACTTCTGAAGATAAGTGAAGTTTGTGTCTAAATTTTCAAAATCATTAATATCTCATCATAATAAAAGTATTTCGTCGGATACAAGATAAAATGACATTTATGTGCACGTAGTCATTTATGTAACCTATAGTCATTGTAAGTTTTAACTTAAGTATTTCCGTATTAACATGTTTCTTCAAAAAAACACAAAATAAGAAATAAACTTGATGTCCTTAATCATATAATGGGAGTATATTAATTTAACTTTATTACTATGGAAATTGGATTCCTTATCCTCCAAACAAGACGTAATAATAATGAGAGAGGTCGTGTTTTTGTTATTTTTCTTTGAAGCATTTAGGGAATTATCAAGTTAAAATATATCAAAATGAATGACCAAAGTCTACAATCACTCAAACATCCATAATCAAAATTGAAAATTTGAATGAGATTTAATTAAATATTTGAATTATAGGAACTGGAGTAATGAATAACTAATGTATAATGACAAACAATGTCTATTTTATGACCACAATTTTTGACCGTTTTATGACTAAATCAAATAGCAATACTCTCGAGATGCAACTTTGTTGATAAACAATAGTTAGCAACTAAAGATTGTTTTGTGGTGGCAATTGATCCTTAAAAGAAGTCTTGAGTTTGAGTAATGTGAAAAGATTCCCTTTAGGTAGGAAGAATTTTATATTCAACGTGGAAATTTCCGGCGCATATATGAATTAGTCTCAAACAAGTAATAAACAACGAATGAGAAACAAAAGTTACAGTATATGCTCAAGCAAAATACGCGATAACACAAATTATTGGGCTCTTGAGCCAGTGACATGTAATCTTGTACAATGACAAACTCGTACCGAGAGGCCACCTTGTACAATGATAAACACTATTGACAACCAAAGATTGTAGTGTGGTGTCACGACCAAAATCGCTTAGTCGTGCGGGCACCTACCATTTCCTACCTGGGTAGGCGAACCCTTCCCTTACCCACCATACAAACTATAAATGCGGAAGACAATGTAAAAATAAATCTCAATATCAATTAAAAATAATAAGTGCAGAATACATATTCTACCCAAGGCATCAGGTCTAAGTCAGTACAAGAGCTACTAATAAACACATAAGTCTGAATATATAATAAGAATTGTCTGAATGTTGCCATACAAGGCTCATTACATCAAAAGGAATATTGTTTGGAAGTAGATGACAAGTATACGAAGAATGGAAACTCGGGCTGCAGATCTGGCAGTAGCTCACCCCAAGTTTCTAACAACATCGTCTCGGGGAAACACTCTCGAGGGTCAGAAATAGAACCTGTCACACACTCTACACCCCGAAAAGGAGTGTAGCAAGGTAGCATCAGTACAAACAACATGTTTTGAGTAGGCATCATAGGCCAGCAACAGTTAGTTCACATATATAAAGGAAGAGACTGAAGAATAGACATGTTCACAATCAAGTGTAAGCGCAACACAATCCAAGAATAAGAACTCAAGTACAGAAGGATCAAATAGCTGAATTATAGCCTATGGTGAAGCACCTAAACACAAGTCTGCTAAGTTTTCTATGATTTCTTAGAATAACCGCAAACACCAGTACAACCAACAATAGATCTCCATAACCACGAGTCATAGCCTAGGAGAAAGTCTCTAATCCTCGAATCCATCAATCCCCAAGTATGTATTAATCAGGCACACTACAACTCAAGTCAATAATCAACCAAGGAAAATCAATGCGGAAACGCACCATGCAATACAATAAGTGCAACAACCAAATCAGAGATGTGGATGGATATAATATGAATGCACATGCGATGCAATGCAATGCAATGATACACACATGCTCCGAGCGGAATACCTCCACGCCTCGATAGTCATGATCCATGGGGGACCCACGAAGTCCATGTACCTGCTGCGGCGCACAACTCGATCCAATATATATGTTATAGAAAGTGTAACCCAGTCTAAAATAGGTTTAATATATGTTACGATACGCAACCCGATCCAATATATGTATAAAATATGTTGCGGCGCGCAACCCGATCTAATATAAGTATTATATATGTTACGGCATGTAACCGATCCAAATGTACGAGTATGAATGCATGAATGATATCAATGCCAATGACAATCGATCAATATCAATAGTCCCACATGGACACATATCCCAAGAATGTATCAATAGCAATTGTGCCACACATGGACGCATATCACAATATCACGAATAGATCACTTTCTTCCTCTTTATAAGAAAATACCCAATAAATGAGAGATACGGTTTCACAATCACGATAAGGCAACTCAACCTCAAGTCTAGTACCACGTACGTGGCGACAAGCCAGTAGATCACAATAAGGGAACACACTACAATCAAACAACAATACCAGGCTCAGCTCATATAGAGTATCACGAAAGATGAGAATGAGTACAATGCATAATATCAATGAATAATGATAACATATCAAATCAATCGTGCCACACAAGGACACATCTCTCGATAATAGTAATATGTCAAGTTCTTCCCTCTATCCAATAAAATACCCAATAAGTGAGGGATAGCAGTTTCAGAATTATGATAGGACGGCTAAGTATCACGTCTAACATCACACATGTGGCAACAAGCCAATAGATCAAAAGAAGGCAACAAGCTACAGTCAAAAAACAGTACCATCCCAACTTCATATTCGAAGGCGTAACATGCTTTCTCCAACAATCACTAATTCAACATATGTTTCTCTAACCGAAGTCTAACCATAAGGTAAGCCGTAACCTACCTGGTAGTCGAGCAGGAGCCACGAACAATCACACCTTTGCCTTGCCCTTTTGTAGGGCCTCTAAATACTCAAAGTCTATTCATAATCGAGTTCTAGATTAGAAATAAGGAAAAACAACACCGATATTGCTATACTTATCTTTCGAATCAAATTCAACTATGGAGAAAAGGAGAAATAGGCCCACAAGGGTAAAACGGGTATTTCAAAAGTGAAATATGCAATTCGACATTCTAGGAGTTCAATCCTACTAATCAATTGCTAAAATAACTCACGAATGAGTCAATTTCATTATTCAAGTGAAAATCCCCAATTTGAGTATAAACCCTAACTTTCCAACATTCAATTTCATCAACATAAATGGAAGATTCAAGCCTATTAGCTATGAAATCATCAATTCTATGATTAGATTAGTCAAATCCACCAACAATTTCCATTTAGAAAGACTAGAACTCATTTTATGAAATAATCAACAAAACCCATCTTTCCTCTTAGATTCTAATGGATTTCTAGCATGGATTCAAGCTTAGGGAAGATAAGGTGATGAATTCTAGGTTAAGAGACTTACCACAAGAGAGAATCAGCCAAGAACTCTTCAATTCGCCTAAAAAATGCTTTGGAAGTAATAAATAAAGTGATAGAGAGTGAAGGATTTTCACCTAACATTTATTAGATTCTGGAACACGTCACCTCATTGCAGCGGTCACGAGTCCGCTACAGCGCGCTCACGCCAGCGAGACCAGTCCCCGTTGTCACGCATCCGCCACAGCGGATTATTGTCCGTTGTGGTGACCTTCTCACTTTCCTCTATTGCGCTATAGCGGACCAATACCTCGCTATAGCGAGTCTGCTATGGCAGATCTGGTGCGGCTACAGCGGACACGAGACACCAGAATTTTTTGATTTTTCACAAACACAATCCCACATTTCGACAATCACCCGAGACCGCACAGATAAAAATCAGACACGTATTCACACATACACTCACGGTCTCGGAATTCCCAATGGAGGTCTGTTTGACCGGGTCAACACCTGATAAGTTGGTATTTTACCAACTTATTTCTTCTTTAATCTTAGATTATTTCTATGTTTTGATTGAGAAAATAGTGCATTTAATGTCTTTTACTTCCATTTTATAGGTTTATATGATTGAGAAGAGCGTTGGAAGAAACCAAGTGAAAATAAAGTCAAAAAGAGGCCAAACTGAACAGTTTTACAAAAACTGGACAGTTTTGCAAAACCGGGACAGTTTTGCAAAACCGGGACAGTTTTGCAAATCTGAAAACTTGGGGCTTATTTTGTTATTTTTGGACTTGAAAAAAGTTGGGAACTACAAAAGCAAGACATGGGGCAAACATTTATCATCTTTGGCATAAAACACAAGTCTTGGAGAGCTAGGGTTCCAACACCCACACTTGGGGATTGAAGATTTGAAGTTTTGATGAGAAATTTCTTAACCCTTTAGTCTTTTGTTCAATTCCTTGCTATGTATTGAATATGTAAGTGTGTAGTATTTTATTTCTATACTTGAACCTTGTTTATGGAAGTATACATTGTTAAAGTTTGGATTGAAACTCTTGTTTTGTTTATGTATTGAATGATTTTTATTCCTAATGAAGTGAGTTAATATTGTTTTAATTATGCTTGTTCTTTAATGTTTCTTAAGGGAATTTTTAACCCTAGGACTCGCCCATTTATTTCTGTTTAAACTTGGAAGAGGCAAACTCGGGATTGGGAAAGAATAATTAATAAGAATTTGGGGCGTTAACCCTCATCTAATGGAAATCGACCTAGGGATAGGCGACACCACTTGTAGTCAGATTCGGGTGTTCTTAATGCTCCTAATTGCTTTAGGGATATTCAATTAGGTAGTCTAGTTAGTCTTCGGAAGAAGCTAATTTAGAGTCATTATCCGAGGCTAAGTAATATAAACTTACCATTATTTGAAAATCATGAAATACATTAGATCGTTACTTGAGCATAGTTTTCATTGTATCCATTCTTGTGGCCATTGATCATTTTACTTGCTTTTTAGGTTAGTTTACGTTTTCACAATTAGTTATAATTTTCTCTCTAAATAACCTTAAGTGTTTGGCATAGTTATTGTTGGTGATAATTCCTACTTTTCCTAATCGCCTATATATTGTTCTCTGTGGGATCGACCCTGACTCATAGTTGGGTAAATTATATTTGCACACGACCGTGCTCATTCTAATTAATAGGGTGGATTTGGATGTTATCAAAAAATGGTGCCATTGCCGGGGTACAATTTGGCGTATTTGGATTAGTTTGGAATTTAAGCTTGCCTGCTTTGGTCCAAACTTGTGAATATGTGTTTGTGATTTTTCGTGTTTCTTTGTGTTAGTTTTTATTTTTGTTATTCATTTTTGTACTTGCGTCACTATGGCATCTTGGAATGAAAATGAGTTTGATGGTTGCAACCCATATTTTGATGACCCATGTCCATATTGTGGAGGACCCCGCTTTTGACAAGATTGTGAAAATGCTCCCGGGAGAGAGATATGTGCACCGTCTCAATTCTATGATGGGAATATTTGCGATATATGTGGTGGTCAAGGTGGACATTGGGGTGATTGTCCCAATTATTTTGCTTCCCCTCCCCCAAGTTGTTCAAACGAAAATGCTAGTTGTGCTTTTGAGTTTGATAGGAACAATGACATGGCAAGTGAAGGACAAAGTGCCGGATTTGAAGGCGTCATGGCAATGCTCCAAACATACTTAGATCGGGAAGCTAAAATAGAGGAAGAGCGAAAACTAATCCAACAATCCATTTTAGAAAATGGAGAAGCTATGAAAAGAATGAATAATTCATTTGAGGATGCTAATTCCTCAATTGTCATGGAAGTGTCTACTCCTCAAAATGAATTGGTTGAAGAAGAGATTTCAAATTTGAAAGATGAGCCCGACAATTCTTGTGACCACAACGAAAGTTGTGAAAGTGAAGAAGTGGTTCAACTTGAAGAAGAAATCTCCAATTCTCGAAAAGAAGAAGTTGAGGATATTTTGAAAAGCATAGTGGGGAGGAATGAAGAATATGGGCAAGTCTTGACCAAATTGTGGGAAGAAGTTCAACATGGAGATGATGAAACTATCCAAAATGTGTTTCTCACCATGGAAGAATTTTTACAAGTTTTCGACGACTCTCACAATGAAGAAAAACTTGACAAAATGGAAATTTTGAGCCAAGATTGGCTAATGAATCAAGCTCAACAACTTGGAGTCTATGGGGATCACCATGAAGGCTTTTCACGGATGATGGAAGACTTTCTAAAAATGCATGTTGAGCAAAGTCAAAAAGTGGAGCTACTTGAAATTGCTATCCGAAAATTGGAGACCGAATTGAATGCAAAGATTGAGGCATGTGATGCTCAATATCAAAGGGTCATGGATTGTAGTTTTTAGTTGGTTTCCAATGAAGAAGAGGTCAAGATTAATTTTCATGAGCTAATGGTGAATTGCCAACCGACCAACCCAAAAATAGTGAATGATGCCGAAGTTGAAAAAATGATACTAGAGTTGCATAAAAAAGTTCATAAAATAGTTTTTGAAGACTCTGGTTCATTTTTGGGTGAGGATGTCAAAATTCATGCAAGTTTGGAATTTGAGCGCGTTAGACCTCATTCTAACCATTTTTCAATGTTGTGCTTGGTGGATGATATGGAAGTTGAACTAACCGAGCCTATGGAGAATTTTGGAGATGAAGATCAAAGTGTTTTTATTTTAAAGTTTGCTATGCCAAGAAGACAAAATGGCATGCCTCACTTACGAGCCAAGAAGTGCAAAATGCGATACCCGAGAGTTGACCTCTTTGCTTTCGTACCACCGCCCCATGAGCATCATCGTAATCTTGATTTAAGGTTGGGTGAAAATTGATATCCTCCAAATGGAGGGAAAAGTGGTAAAGTTGACTCATGTCGTGCCACGACGTTAAATGCGGCGCTTTATGGGAGGCAACCCATATTTTCTTAATTCTAGTTTAATTTTGCAATTTTTAATTTTTAGATAAGTTTATTTTATCATATTTAATCATTTTACCAAGTTTCATAATTTTTGGAAGTGACTTAGATAGAATTTAAGGTGTTGGAGTGGCTTGACAGCGAAAAGAATGCACAAAATTGCTTCAGGTTTCTCGGCTATTCCAGTCTCTGGTTCAGTAGTTAAGGATGCAACCCCCACTTATGTTGGTTCATACATATTTCCTTCACTTTGTGTCCAGTAAGTGTTTTATACACTTGACCATTCTTCTCCCATTTTATTTCACACCAAAAAGTCACTCACACACCCTAGTGATCCAAAAAAAATAATTGTTCTTTCTTCTCCAACCATAAGTCTCAAGTGATCAGGTATTTTTCTCTCCTCTCCTCTTCTCTCTCTCCCTCACTTTCTCTCGGCAGATTTTGTTTTTCTTTCTTTTCTTTTCATATGGTTGGTTTGGTGTTGAGTTTAGAGCTCAAATGTTGAAATTGTGGTATTGTTGGCTGATTGATATGTAACTTTGCTTGATTGAACTATAATTCCCACTTTTGGGAGGGTAATTCAATTATACCATCGCCATAAAGAGTGTGGCTAAAGTTATGTTCGATGAATTGTCTGAGAGGGAAATTAGTCCGCTGGTGAAGTCTGAGTAACCGAGCGCTATTAGGAGTCGATTGTGAGTAAGTTTTGGATAGTCAAGTAGGGTGTGGACTGTTTTGTCAGAACACTCGAATCAAAACTCATGATGACTGTGATGTGCATTCTTTTGGTGTCAAATTGTATCTAGGCTTGTGAGTAACCATTTCATTGCTTAAATCTGAATTGCTCCTGCTTGTCAAGAAATTTGCTACTATAATTTGTGTCGTGACTGTCAAGGGCTGGTAATGAATGCTCAACCCAAGAAAACTGCTAAGGAGCCAGCGGATCAGGAATGAAAACATTGTGCTGTTCAAGGAAGAGCAGGACATGGAAATATCTCATTGGCGAATTCCCAGGGAGTCCCTGTTAACTTTTGCTTTAATTATATAGTTGCATTGAGGACATTGCAACATTTTAGTTGGGGGAGGAGCTTAAATGTTGAATGATATTCATATGAGTGTCAAATGATATACTTTGACAAATTTGGTAGATTGATTTTATTTTGGTATTTTTTTTAATGACATTTATATTAATATGATTTTTTTATTTGTTTTTATTACTAGCTTCTTTAGTTTTTGTAGTTTAGTTGTAGGAATGGTGTTGGGATGTGATTTTTGCTCCTTGACCAATTTTGGCTTGCTTGGTACCAACTTAGTTAAACCTTGGCATATGAATTCTTGATTTTTAAAAAGAAAAAAGGATTGAAGTAATGATTCTTGTTGTGACTTTTAGACTCAATTTTTGGCTCTTACTTGCACTAATTAGTCTCTTTAGACTATTAGTGACTTTCTTTGAGTTCATTTGTTTCAATTGGGTTTTGGATACATATTCTACTTGGATTATCATATGTCATGTGTGGTGAGGTTTTTGTGAGTTCTTTTGCATTACTTGTGGTCTAGAACTTGCCTGGAATGTGTTTCAAGGCGAAATTCTAGGTTACACGTGGTTTGAAAAATGATGTTAGGCCTTCTTTGCCCTTGCATATTTTCCCTAATCAACCCCTTTTTGAGCCTTTAACCTTTTCTTTGGCAACCATGTTACAAGCTTTAACCTCTTGTTCTTCATTGATCCATCTTTTGGTACCCTATCTCCTTAAGTGCGTTGAAAGTGCAAACGTAGGTTAAAAGCCTAAGTTTGGGGTTGATGATTGGAAAAAGTTGTGATGTGGGAGTTACTTTAAGGTGAAAGAAAAAAATGAAGAAGTAGAAAAAAAAAATTGAAAACTTCCTTGTTATTTTGAAAAAAAAAAGAAAGAAAAAAAAAGGAAGGAATAATAAAGAGTTGTGAATAAAGGGAAGACTAGTTGGCGAAATGAAAAATGAAGAAAATGGTGGAAAAGTTTGAAAGAAAGTGTGCTTTGATAGTTGAAAATTGTAGTGCTTAGGGATGTTTTGAGTCACTAAAAAAAAAAAAAAAAAAAAAAAAGGAAGGAATAATAAAGAGTTGTGAATAAAAGGGAGACTAGTTGGTGAAATGAAAAATGGTGGAAAAGTTTGAAAGGAAGTGTGCTTTGATAGTTGAAAATTGTAGTGCCTAGGGAGGTTTTGAGTCACTATTTCCAAATTATGTCCCTACCTTAACCAAAAGCCTACATTACAACCCTTTAAGTCCTAATTAATTTTGATCCAAGTGTGTCTATATTAGTGGAGAAATACATGAAGGGCAATCTTATGTACTACTTGTGTGCATTTGAACATCTTTGTGTGTGAGAGAGAGTTAATTCTTTCCATTTGATATCCCATTTTTGTTTTGAATTGCATTTTATAAGCGTGGGATTCTCGCTTGAGTGTGAGGGCACATGAGAGTTTGAGTTGTGAATTTGTTCCATTTTCCAATTGAGAGGAATGAACAAAAGAAAGTTGTTTTGTGATAATGAGATAAATTTTGAAGCTTTAGTGTCATGACTTGATTGCTACTTTGATTAACTTGGTGCTTGATCACTTGAAATGAAATGAAATTTTTGAGAAGAAGTTGGTGAGTCATATGTTTTGGATTAATTGTTGGTACCAATCAAAGTCATGTGTTTGTGATTAAAGTAAACTTTTTGACTTGGTATGATGTTGGTGCACTTTTGAATGGAGTCCTTTGAAGGAAATTGTAATTTGATTTGCTTGAGGACAAGCAATAGTTTAAGTTTGGGGGTTTGATAAGTTGGTATTTTACCAACTTATTTATTCTTTAATCTTAGATTATTGCTATGTTTTGATTGAGAAAATAGTGCATTTAATGTCGTTTACTTCCATTTTATAGGTTTATATGATTGAGAAGAGCATCGGAAGAAACCAAGTGAAAATAAAGTCAAAAAGAGGTCAAACTGGACAGTACAAAAACCGGACAGTTTTGCAAATCTGAAAACTTGGGGCTTATTTTGTTATTTTTGGACTTGAAAAAAGTTGGGAACTACAAAAGCAAGACATGGGGCAAACATTTATCATCTTTGGCATAAAACACAAGTCTTGGAGAGCTAGGGTTCCAACACCCACACTTGGGGATTGAAGATTTGAAGTTTTGATGAGAAATTTCTTAACCCTTTACTCATTTGTTCAATTCCTTGCTATGTATTGAATATGTAAGTGTGTAGTATTTCATTTCTATACTTGAACCTTGTTTATGGAAGTATACATTGTTAAAGTTTGGATTGAAACTCTTGTTTTGCTTATGTATTGAATGATTTTTATTCCTAATGAAATGAGTTAATATTGTTTTAATTATGCTTGCTCTTTAATGTTTCTTAAGGGAATTTCTAACCCTAGGACTCGCCCATTTATTTCTGTTTAAACTGCAAGAGGCAAACTCGGGATTGGGAAAGAATAATTAACAAGAATTTGGGACGTTAACCCTCATCTAATGGAAATCGACCTAGGGATAGGCGACACCACTTGTAGCCAGATTCGGGTGTTCTTAATGCTCCTAATTGCTTTAGGGATATTCAATTAGGTAGTCTAGTTAGTCTTCGAAAGAAGCTAATTTAGAGTCATTATCCGAGGCTAAGTAATATAAACTTACCATTATTTGAAAATCATGAAATACATTGGATCGTTATTTGAGCGTAATTTCCTTTGTATCCATTCTTGTGGCCATTGATCGTTTTACTTGCTTTTTAGGTTAGTTTACGTTTTCACAATTAGTTATCATTTTCTCTCTAAATAACCTTTAAGTGTTTGGCATAGCTATTGTTGGTGATAATTCCAACTTTTCCTAATCGCCTATATATTGTTCTCTGTGGGATCGATCCCGAATCATAGTTGGGTAAATTATATTTGCATACGACCGTGCTCATTCTAATTAATAGGGTGGATTTGGCCGTTATCAACACCCAATGGCCAAATACTAATTTTCCAACCAATAACCCGAAATGCTTCCAAGTGCCTTGGGAACCGAACCGAACATCCCACCAAGTCACAGTTGACCATCCGGACCTTCCGGAATCGACAGATTTTCGAAAAAGGTCCGTTTACCCAAAAGTCAACTATTGGTCAAACTTTTTTCATTTTAAGGCTCTATTTCTCATAAGACATCATAAATCTTGCCCGATCACCTCGGGAAAGGTACCACCCATCCCCGCGGGTCAAAATCGTACTAATAGGGCTAGGACAAGGATCAATGGGGGTAAATGGGTCGAAAGTGCAATAACGACCAAACGGGTCGTTACATGTGGTGGATATTAAAAAAGGTCTCGAGTTTGAGTAATTCGAAAAGATTCCCTTCAGGTAGGAAGAATTTTATCTTCAAATTGATACTTTCCGGCGCAAATCTAAATTAATCTAAAATGAATAATAAACAACGAATGATAAACAAAAATTACAGTATATGCTCAAGCAAAATACACTATGACACAAATTATTGGGCTCTTGAGCCAGTGACATGTAATCTTTCAATTAATTGACGAAATCTTTTATGTGTACCTTACACTACTAATAAAAAATGTGCGAAGTTTCTTTTATATCACAAATTAGTGGATAAAAAGGTGCATGATTTGAATCCACTAATTTGCTTAACAATAAAAAAAATCATACATCTTGCATCAATTCAATTAGACAGAAAATAAAATTTCTCCTAATTGACCCATAATTGAGGTGTTTGTTGTGTTTAAGAACAGTTACTAAAGATAAAATGAAAAAAATAAATTAATTTTGTTTTGAACTTCTAAACTGATAAATAATTTGAGATAACTATTGTTTTTAAAAATAATTGGAGGGGTAGTAAAAGGGAGAAATGTTTTTTCAGACATTATAAGTTTTATGACCTTTTTACAAAGATATCTTCATTTTTTACCTATTCTCTTTGTTCTAATTTATGTGACACAATTTCCTGCTTAGTCTGTCTATAGAAGTCATCTTTCTATAATTAAAAATAATTTAACTTTTGTTCTAAATATTATTTATTATTGTGGATGTCTATCTTTAGGAGAAATATTAGGGTTAGTGACTTTGGGATCAAGTTACTTTTTTCCTATAAATATAGAGGTTCTCCTTCATTGTAAATCAATCCCCCAAGAGAAATAAATAATTCCCATCTCTTCTCTCTTTCTCTACAATATTCTTCTTGCTTGCTTTATTATTTTATAATACGTTATCAGCACGAGACTCTAGCTATCATCTCCATTATAGGTAATATTCTTCCTAATTTTTATCCCGCATATGATTCACCTGGTATGTATTTGATCTTTTCTACTTCACCGTGTTAAGTTTACATGTTATGATTGTTCAATAAAATAATCTGTATAAGTTTAAATAAAGTTTCAACAGAATCTGTAAAACACTTAGTAAAAACAGATTACACAGAGATAAAATACTTAAAACTAGTAAACTACGAAACCGAAAAATGAACGAGAAACGGTGTTGGAAAATAAAAAAAAATATTTTCGTAATATAATCGAGCCCACTTAGTTCAAAGTGTGTCCTTAAGGAAATTATTCCCCTCACAGTACTCGAGGTTGATGGAATATCCCCTCCCAGGATAGAACGATTATCTTACCAGAATAGTAGTACTCCAAATTCTGGTAGCGGCAAACCACTCAACGGTAGTGTATCACACAGAATAAACAAGAGAGTTTTGGAGAGAAAGGTTTTGAGCGCAGAAAAATTCGTACTGAATTCTGAAAAAATGAAGGAATTTATAGCAGTTGGAGGTACTGATTCTGAATGTTTGCAACCATTCAGATCAGTCACCAGGTTTTTTGGAGGGAAATTCGAAAATATCCGGAAAGAGAAAAACGGACCGGGTCGGTCACAAGTCGCGGGTCAGGGTCGATTTTCTATTTAATTAAATAATTAATTAATTAAATAATTAAAGAAAAGTTTGTCCAAAAAGATAATCAATCGATCTTTGACAAATCCAAAGCCAAAGCCAAAGCCGAAGCCGAAGCCGAGCCGAGCGAGCGACGATGACGGCGCGAAGGGTCCTTGCCCCCTCAACTCTTTTAGCAACTAGAGAAGGTGTAATGTAATATATACACCTCTCTTTTCCTCTCTATTTCCTATGTGGGACAAATGCTTTAACCAAAGCAAAAATGGACCTTTTACATTCCCTTCACTTTTCATCCCATCATTTCCCATTCACCAATATCAAAACCCAACAATCCCCCACATGAATGGGGAATGGCCATAATATAAAAGAATGCGCGGACAAGTGTGATATACAAGCGAAGATTGACTGCATCTGGATAAGTAGGTTTCCTTTGAACTTTCCGTAGTGAACTTATATCGGATATACTCGATCAATCGGTAGATTTGATATCTTTGAACCGTCGAACTTTGTTGTATACCTAGACAACATAAGTCACACAATCAACCCTCAACCGTTTATGGTTCTCACGGTTGTGTTCGTTTCAGCCATGAACACCGCCTGATTTCATGAGTGTATAGAGAATGGGCCTTCACTGTCATTCCCCTTTAAAGCGGCTTACACTTAACACTCACATAGGTGATTTCTAAACATGTGGTCCTATAGCCACATTATCTGGTCATACACTGCCAGATTTAGATAATCATTAAAAAACCTTAATGCTTGATTAACTCATTAACAAGCCATAAAATTTTATCCTTATTTCTGAACATTATCTTCATTCGAGAATGGGTTGAGTTATTTGACAATGTTGAACCGTCAGTCACAACTTTGTTTGATCTCCTTGAACCTAGCTCTTGGGATCTCCAGTCTGCTAGGCAGAGTTACCGCCATGATGACTTGTCCTCGGCCTTAACCCCATTCCCATTGATGATCTACTAACTCCCTCTCTAGATAAGCCTTTTGTAAGCGGATCCGTTACGTTATCTCTTGACTTTACATAGTCAATCGTGATAACGCCACTTGAAAGGAGTTGTCTAACGGTATTGTGTCTCCGTCGTATGTGACGAGATTTTCCGTTATACATTACGCTCCCTGCCCTACCTATTGCTGCTTGACTGTCACAATGTATACATATAGGAGCCAAAGGTTTGGGCCAGAATGGAATATCTTCTAAGAAATTCCGGAGCCATTCAGCTTCTTCACCGGCCTTGTCTAAAGCTATGAATTCAGATTGCATAGTGGAACGGGCGATGCAAGTCTGTTTGGATGCTTTCTAAGACACTGCTCCACTCCCAATTGTGAAAACATATCCGCTCGTGGATTTAACTTCAGACGATCCAGTGATCCAATTTGCATCACTATATCCCTCAATCACTTCGGGATATTTATTATAATGCAAAGCATAGTCTTGAGTATGTTTCAGATACCCCAAAACTCGTTTCATTGCCATCCAATGTGTGTGATTGGGATTACTTGTAAACCGACTCAGTTTGCTAATAGCACATGCTATATCTGGTCGTGTACAATTCATGATATACATCAGATTTCCCAACACTCTCGCATATCCCCTTGTGATTTACTTTCACCTTCATTCTTTTGAAGTGCGTAACTCACATCAATTGGAGTTCTGGCAATCTTGAAATCCAAGTACTTGAACTTGTCAAGTACTTTCTCTATGTAGTGAGACTGTGATAATGCTATACCTTGTGGAGTTCTCTGAATTCTGATTCCTAGGATTACATCAGCAACTCCTAAGTCTTTCATGTCAAATTTGCTAGCCAGCATGCGCTTTGTAGCATTTATATCTATCATATCTTTGCTCATTATCAGCATGTCATCAACATACAAACAAACAAACAATGACTTCGTGGCCTGGAGTGTTTTTAATGTTAACACATTTATCACACTCATTGATTTTAAAGCCATTTGCCAACATGGTTTGGTCAAATTTAGCATGCCATTGTTTGGGTGCTTGTTTAAGTCCATAAAGCGACTTTACAAGTTTGCACACTTTCTTTTCTTTACCAGGAACCACAAAACCCTCCAAGTTGTTCCATGTAAATTTCTTCCTCCAAATCACCATTTAAGCAAGCTGTTTTAACGTCCATTTGGTGAATTTCAAGACCATACACGACTGCCAGAGCCACTAACACCCGAATGGACGTTATTCTTGTTACAGGCGAGTATGTGTCAAAATAATCAAGACCTTCTTTTTGTCTACAACCTTTGCCCACAAGCCTTGCCTTATATTTGTCAATAGTGCCGTCAGCTTTCATTTTCCTTTTAAAAATCCATTTAGAACCTAAAGGCTTGTTTCCAGGAGGAAGATCAACCACTTCCCATGTGTGGTTATCTAAGATTGATTGAATCTCACTATTGACTGCCTCTTTCCAAAATGCTGAATCAGGAGATGACATAGCCGCCTTGAAATTTTGAGGCTCATTTTCAAGCAGGAATGTCACAAAATCTGGACCGAAGGAAGTAGATGTCCTTTGACGTTTGCTACGCCTTGGATCTTCTTCGCTAGGGGCATTCTCCATTGGTTCTTCCCGTGGTCATTTAAATCTTTCATTCGACGACTCGCATTCAATTTTATACGGATAGATGTTTTCAAAGAATTCAACATTATCAGATTCAATTACCGTATTATTATGAATTTCGGGATTGTCAGAATCATGAACCAAAAATCTACATGCTTTACTGTTTGTTGCATATCCAATGAAAACACAGTCCACGGTTTTTTATCCTATTTTCACCCTTTTGGGTAAAGGAACTTGTACCTTTGCTAGACACCCCCACACTTTAAAATATTTCAAGTTGGGTTTTCTTCCTTTCCATTTTTCATAAGGAATAGAGTGTGTTTTGCTGTGGGGTACTCTGTTGAGTATTCGGTTAGCTGTAAGGATAGCTTCCCCCCACAAATTCTGCGGTAAACCGGAACTGATTAGTAAAGCATTCATCATTTCTTTCAATGTCCGATTTTTCCTTTCCGCAACTCCATTGGATTGTGGTGTGTAGGGGGCAGTAGTTTGATGGATGATTCCATATTCTAAACATATTTCTGCAAAAGGAGATTCGTATTCCCCACCCCTATCACTTCTAATCATTTTAATCTTTTTATTCAATTGATTTTCGACTTCATTCTTATATTGCTTAAATGCTTCTATTGCTTCATCCTTACTATTTAGCAAATAAACATAACAATATCGAGTGCAATCGTCAATAAAAGTTATGAAATACTTTTTCCCACCGCGAGATGGTATTGACTTCATATCACAAATGTCAGTGTGGATTAAGTCTAAAGGATTTGAATTCTTTTGAACAGACTTATACGAATGCTTAACAAACTTTGATTCAACACATATTTGACATTTAGATATATTACACTCAAATTTAGGCAATATTTCAAGATTAATCATTTTTCACAAAGTTTTGTAATTGACATGTCCTAAACGAACATGCCATAAATTATTTGACTCCAATAAGTAAGAAGAAGCAGATTTTCCATTAATACTGTCAACAACCATTACATTAAGTTTGAAAAGACCCTCGGTGAGGTAGCCCTTTCCTACAAACATGTCATTCTTACTAAGTACAAATTTATCACTAACCAAAGACGCACTTAAACCCATTTTTCACGAGTAGTGCGGCTGAAACTAGGTTCTTCCTAATTGTTGGAACGTGCATGACGTTGTTGAGAGTCAGCACCTTTCCAGGTGTCATCTTCAACAGAACCTTCCATATCCTTCAACTTTGGCTGTTGCAGTATTTCCCATGTATAGCTCCTCTTCGGGTCCAGCGGGAGTGTAGGTTGCAAATGCTTCCTTAACGGCACACACATGTCGAGTGGCGCCGAATCAAGCCACCACTCTTTTGGGTTACCAACCTGTGTTGCACTCGAGACAAAGATTGCACACAGTCATCAACATCTACCACCATGTTTGCTCGACCCTTGTTTTTCTCTTTGTCCTTCTTGGGGGCACGACGGTCGGGAGCTTTATGGCCTCGTTTACCACAATTATAACGAGTTGCCCTTGAACTTTTTCTTGTTATGATCCTTCTCCTTTCCAGAAGGCCTCTTCCTTTTCTTGTTCTTTTTCGGAGCAGTATCTTCAACGACGTTTGCCCCTTCAATCGGTGAACTCTAACGGTACCTCTTCTCAGCGGTTTTGTTATCTTCCTCGATCTTGAGACGAATCACAAGATCCTCCAACTTCATTTCCTTTCTCTTGTGCTTAAGATAATTCTTGAAATCTTTCATGAGGGCGGCAACTTCTCAATCATTGCGCCCACTTGGAACGCTTCATTCACTACCATACCTTCAAAGAATAAGGTCATGGAAGATAAGTTGAAGCTCTTGAACTTGGGTTCCAACGGTTTTTCCATCCACCATTTTGTAGTCTAGGAATTTGGCAACCACAAACTTCTTCAAGCAAGCATCTTCGATTTTGTACTTCTTTTCAAGTGCACTCCATAGTTCTTTGGAGGTCTCTCTGCACCGTAGACGTTGTACAAGTCATCTTCTAAGGCACTCAAAATGTAGCCTTTGCACAAAAAATCAGCTTTGTTTCCAAGCCTCGGTAACCATAAACTTTTGGTTGTCGTGCATGTCGGCGGCAGCACGGGAGGGTCCTCACCGGTGAACTTTTGCATACCAAGGGTGGTAAGCCAAAAGAACATTCTTTGTTGCCATCCTTTAAAGTTGGCACCGGTGAACTTCGCGGTTTCTCGGCCCGGTGGCACGGTACGGGTTGTAGGAGTAACCGCCGGTGCAATATTCGCGAGAGGGAGTTTCGGTCGCGAGAGGGAGTTCCGGTCTCAATTGCCATTATTTCTTTGTCACTTTGTCAAATCGACAAAAACTGTTTTAGTTAATAAAACCGAATAGCAATTAAATCACAAACTTAAACGATGAAGATTTTATTTCTTCAAATTGCGGATACTTATGAACTTTGGTATTCCAACGAAGTTTTTATATCTTCGAGTCAGAATACTAATATTCATATGGAGTAGAAAACTACACAAGTTTTAATCTCCTTAAACAGAATACAGATTATAATATTATAGGTAATTTCCTTAAGATTGTTCAATAAAATAATCTGTATAAGTTTAAATAAAGTTTCAACAGAATCTGTAAAACACTTAGTAAAAACAGATTACACAGTATAAAATACTTAAAACCAGTAAACTACAGAAACTGGAAAATGAACAGAAACAGTGTTGGAAAATAAAAAATATTTTCAGAATATAATCGAGCCCACTTAGTTCAAAGTGTGTCCTTAAGGAAATTATTCCCCTCACACTCGAGGTTGATGGAATATCCCCTCCCAGATAGAACGATTATCTTACCGTAATAGTAGTACTCCAAATTCGGTAGCGGCAAACCACTCAACGGTAGTGTATCACACTGAATAAACAACAGAGTTTTGGAGAGAAAGGTTTTGAGCGCGAAAAAAATTCGTACCGAATTACGGAAAAATGAAGGAATTTATAAGCATGGAGGTACCGATTCCGAATGTTTGCAACCATTCGGATCGGTCACCGGTTTTTGGAGGGAAATTCGAAAATATCCGGAAAGAGAAAACGGAGTGGGTCGGTCACAAGTCGCGGGTCAGGGTCGATTTTCTATTTAATTAAATAATTAATTAATTAATTAATTAAATAATTAATTAAATAATTAAAGAAAAGTTTGTCCAAAAAGATAATCAATCAATCTTTTCCAAACCCAAACCCAAAGCTGAGCCGAGCAAGCGACGACGACGGCGCAAGGGGTCCTTGCCCCCTCAACCCTTTTAGCAACTAGAGAAGGTATAATGTAATATATACACCTCTCTTTTCCTCTCTTTTTCCTATGTGGGACAAATGCTTTAACCAAAGCAAAAGGGACCTTTTACATTCCCTTCACTTTTCATCCCATCATTTCCCATTCACCAATATCAAAACCCAACAATGATTTTATCTGGCAATCTCAAAATTCCTTTGTTTATGCGGACACTATATGATGATAACAATTAATCAGTTAACCTGCTAAACTTATTGTTTTCTTAAGTTTCCAGTGAATGATTATAATATGACAAACTTTTATATTGCAATAAATTTGGTATGCTTCTCGTCAGACTAATATAGAATGGCGTTAAATATGTGATTAATGTTTCATAGATGTTCACACCTACTATTTATTTATAGACTAGTGAAGTTAAGATCTACGTTATTAATATTCATCTACAAAATGCTTTTCATTGGTTTTTGATCAATCAGGTATGCTAATAGGTACTACCACATGTATGTAGATTGAATCTACTTTTGATTTTACTCATTTATTTAAAATCATGGTCTATCTAACGTAAAAACAAGGATGACAATTATGTGATCCATATATTTATCACTGTGTGGTTACTTCTCTAGAATATTGCTCAATGCCTTAATACCCTCAGTTATCAACAATGAACCCGCAGCTTTGGTTTATTAAAATTTCTATCTAATATTTTATAATTAGTTGATATAATAAAGATTAAGGATCGGTGGTACTGTTAATCGTATATACTACCGTCTCTAAGAGGTTAACGAAGGCAACTGCTGGTACTAAAAGAAGCACTGAAACTCTGGTAGAGTTCACAACAAATATATAACCACCAGAAGTGGTAATATTTTTATGATCTTATTGTGATTATAAAGGAAGATATGTTAGAGAAAAATTCTTCTATATTTATGCCTCGATCTGCAATATTCTTCTCGTAGTGGAGGAAAACAAGTCAAGTGTGATGTAATTAAGGTATGTTTACCGTTTTTCATGAGATTCGATTTTAGTAAACTTTGACGAACAATTGTGATGTCCATCTCAGGTAAAGTGATTTGAGCCTTTGCTCATTATTGTTGGTTTAATATTTTTTTATTCACTTCTAAGGTTACGTGCTATGTTTATATATTAGTATGTCGTGGTTAAGTTGATACTTGTTTTTAGAATGACCACCAGAAGTGGCATTAATACTTCACAAGTCTAAAGTATCAATAAATTTATCTATATTCATGATCACCAGAAGTGATGATTTATACATAGGCCTATATATTGTGGTTTATATTGGAAATATGTTAGAGAAAAATCTCTACATTATATGCATACCTCGATTTGCTCTCGAAGTAGCAATATTTTAAAAGAGGTTCTAAGCGACCATAATTTTATATGGTTAAGACACGTTCATATGATTATGTTCCATTCTTGAAGACTGAGAACTTTTGATAAATATAATAAATACATATCTGTTCCCTGAAGTGAATGCGATGATGTAAAAATTATAATTGGTTTCACCGCTAGAAGAGGTAGAATAATTGAAAAAGAAAATATTCTAAATATTTTATGATTTACTCCCGAAGTAGTAAACTCAGAAATCTGCTCCCGAAGTAGCGGACTCAGAAATCTGCTCCCGAAGTAGCAAATTTTGAATTCTACTATTGTTTTTACATGTCCATTTAATTATTGTTCATCTCATGACACCAGCAGTGTTTAACTAAAATTTCTTTTATGATACCAGCAGTATCTAAAATATATTTGATAGTACAAAATCAATTAAGGGCTCCAGAAGAGCTGACTATTTATCTAGAAGATCATGACACTAGTAGTGTCCAAACAATATGTGATTACGGAGAATAAATTAAAGGCTCCAGAAAAGCTTATATAGTATTATGTCATTCGTTTTAGATTGTAATATACGAAGGCGTTATGATTGAAATACAAGTTATAGTAAACCCGAAGTTTACTAAAGTAAATGGCTATCATATTGAAGTTATAAATGATAGGAGGATTAAATATCTTGAAAATTATAGTGGGTAAGAAATATGTATATGAATGGTTACCCTCTTTATTCTCCAAATTGTACTACACAAATATAAGCATATTGAATCACATGGTAAACGAGAAGTTTATTGGTGCAAAAAATAATTCATGTCATAGTAAACCAGAAGTTTACTAAAACATATAGCACATGATACGGTAAACCTGAAGTTTACTAGTATAAATAGTTTTATTAGTCGGCATGAGCGGTTTGGCCATCCCGATTCAAATATGATGTGAAAATTGAGTATTTGGCATATATTGAAGAACTAGAAGATTCTTCAAGGAATTATTTTTGTTGCTTGTTCTCATGATAAGTTGATTATACTGGCTAATGTTGGATTGAATTCCCTAAATTCTGGAAAAATATAAAAGGTGAATATGGGCTCGTTCACTTGTTATGTGATGTCTTAAATAGATGCATCAATAAGATGGTCACATGTGCGTTTATTGTCAACCCGCAGTTTGACATATACAAAGTTACTTGCTCAAAATAATTGAGTTGAGAGCACAATTTTCAGATTATGTAATCAAGATAATTCATCTTGTTAATGCTAGTTTATACCAAGCTGGTTTGGCGTTGAATGCTCCGATAAATAGTTAAACCATTGCTTATGAGAACAAAGCTTCATATGCTGGTCTGAGATATGATATATTTTATACAACATCACTTGTATGCTTCAGATCAATAAATTATGATAAATTTTCCCCTCACAATTGGTTCAGGGTTAGAAACCAGATATTTCCATCTAACAGTTTTTTATATGTGGTATACGATTAATTAATCTACCATGATGCATAAAGATGGATTCCCCCAAAGAAAATGGGGTGTATGTTAGTTTTTCTAACATAAAGGGGAGAGAATAAGCAGCTGAGGAATATGTAATGAATTATATATCATTAGTATGATCCTCATTCAAAAGATAATTCTACTCAAATGCTAGAAGCATTTGCCAACCCAAAATTAATTTCTAACTTCAGCTGCAAAACGCTCCTATTAAATTCATGTCCCTGAAGGACAGAGTCTAACGCATGCATGAAACGTGGTAGACCAATCGGTTCTAAACGCAATAATCATTGAAAAGAAAGAGAAGCAAATGGTTAATGATCATTATAAGGAGGCAATGTGCTCTTGAAGAGCCTGCGACATAACACTTCATGAAACCTCATGAGAGGTTAGGTACCTAAAAATAATGGAAGTGATGAGATCTCAATAAGTTATGTCACATTGCGAACCGATACAAATGATATATCGTCGACGATATCTTTGGTACAATATAGCGCAATATTGTAAAAGATTGTGAGGATCTAAATTCTACGTCTCCTAAAGCATGCTAATGTAGAAATTATTATAAAGTGAAATGACGCACCTTGGTAAGCGTAAAGTTTATTGGACCTGTTGTCCGGACACCAGAAGATGTCACATATTTAAATAGAAATAGATGTTGTCATATCCTATATGAATTACTTGACAAAATTATATGAAAATTCCTGAAGAATTTTGAATGCCTAAAGCATATATAAATTCTAGAAGTTTTGTTTGTTATTATGAATTAAATCAAGCAAGGTGAATGTGATTTAATCACCTTAATGAATGTTTAATGATTAAGGGTCTATTTATCCCTACATTTTTGTGGAAATCAAAATCTGTCATATTGTTAGTGCAAGTTGATGACTTGAGAATTATTGAAACTCTTGAAGAGTTTTGAAAAGAAATAGATTATCTGCTGAAAGAAGTTGAAATGAGAAACTTGCAGAATTTTTTGATCCAGAAGTGCCATATCTTTGTGCAATTGATGCATTTATATATTTTGCTATGACTATGAGGGATTATGGTCATGCGATGTTGTTTTACATGACAGTCAAATCATATAAAGGTAATATCTGTTTATAAAGCAAGTTAGGAATGCACTTGGAGTGATTTCAACAATATTATGTGCTGATGCAACTCTATCCAAAGACTGAAGATGCAAAGAACATACATAGTCCAACTAAAGAGTGGATTCTTAAAAGGACAAAGCTCATTTCACCAAAGTTGTTCTTCACAAATGAGCTCCAAAAGAATGGTGATATCAAGGTGCAACAAATTGTTCGAGTGATAATATGGCTGATTTGTTCACCAAGTCTATATCAACAACAACTTTCTAGTGAAGATGTGAAGATTCAAATTTTTGGATTGAAGTTCTCATCAGGGGGAGTTAATACGCGTTGTATTCTTTTTCCCTTTCAAGGTTTTTGTTCCACTGGATTTTTCCTTGTAAGGCTTTTTCAATGAGGCAACCAAATAGCGTATTATTAGAAATGTGTACTTTTTTTCCTTCACTAGACTTTTTCCCACTGGGTTTTTTCTAGTAAGGTTTTAACGAGACACATTATCTATCAAATAGACATCCAAGGGGGAGTGTTATAAATATTATTTATTATTGTGGATGTCTATCTTTAGGAAAAATATTAGGGTTAGTAACTTTGGGATCAAGTAACTTTTCCCCTATAAATATAGAGGTTCTCCTTCATTGTAAATCAATCCCCCAAGAGAAATAAATAATTCTCATCTCTTCTCTCTTTCTCTACAATATTCTTCTTGCTTGCTTTATTATTTTATAATAACTTTAAAAATTTTCTTACTTTTTTCCTTAAGCTTTGTGTCTCAAATGATGCCCACGTAAATTGGGACAGGGGGAATATAAAAGATGGGGAAAAAATACATGAGAGATCTATTTAAAGCACAAAATAAGTGGAAAAAGAAAAAAAAGAAAAAAAAAGGAAAAAGAAAACGAAGCGGCCATGAGAAGGACCTATGGAGGGTTTAAAAACCTTATGGTTTTGTATCTGCTATTTGAATTCTCACCACTATTCCCTATTCTAAGTTGTTGAAATAGAGATCAATCAAATATTAGACATGAAAATTAATGGAAATATAGACTCTTATTCACTTATGTACAAATTCAAACATGGGTTTAAGTCCCATTGGGTTACTGCTCATGGTGTTCAAGTCTCAGTTGTTGCAACTCTACTTAGTATTGCTGGTTTTATATTTGCAATAAAAGATGGTAAACTTAGAAACATCATGGTATCACAGAAACATAGTTCAAAAAACTATTGGATTATACCTGGATTGCAAAATCTTGGAAATAATTGCTTCTTGAATGTTGTTTTACAGGTAAAGATTAGTCCCTTTCTTGAATTTTGTTCATAAAAGTTTGATTTTTTAGTCAGGTGTCACAACTTTAGCAAATTTAATGTCGGGTTTTATTTAATTCAGCATTTCTTGAATTTTGTATATTGGTTAGTCTTAATTTTTGTAAAATAACAGGTTTTTGATGATTTTTTTTGATATATGTTGATTTTTGGATTAGGCTTTAGCTAGCTGTAAATTTAGCAAATTTAGTGTGGGATTTTGTTAATTCAGCATTTCTTGAATTTTGTAAAGATAAGGTGAACTCAGAAACATCATGGTATTAGAGAAACGTAGCTGAAAAAATTATTGGATGATACCTGGATTGCAAAATATTGGAAATAATTGTTTCTTGAATGTTGTTTTACAGGTAAAGATTAGTCCTTTCTTGAATTTTGTTGATAAAAGTTTGACTTTTAAGTCAGGTGTCAGACTTTTAGCAAATTTAGTGTTGAATTTTGTGATTCAACCTTTCTTGAATGTTGTTTTATTGGATTATACCTGGATTACAAAATCTTGGAAATAATTATTTCCTGAATGTTGTTTTACAGGTGAAGACAAAATCATTTCTTTCTAATTGGGATATACTTGACAAAAGTTTGTTTTTTTAGCCAGCTGTCAGAGATTTAGCAAATTTAATGTGGGATTTTTTTAATTAAGCCTTTCTTGAGTTCTGTAAATTGGTTAAGTAAATTTTTGTAAATACAAGGTTTTTGATGATTTTTTTTTATATATGTTGATTTTTGGATTAGGCTTTAGCTAACTGTAAGAGCTTTAGCAAATTTAGTGTTGGATTTTTTTTAATTCAGCATTTCTTGAACTCAAAAACATCATGGTAGTAGAGAAATATAGTTCCAAAAATTATTGGATAATACCTGGATTACAAAATCTTGGAAACAATTGCTTCTTGAATGTTGTTTTACAGGTAAAGATAAAATCTTTACTTTCTCAATCCACATTTCTTTGAATTTTGCTAATGTGATGAATTACTTGGCAAAAGATTGTTTTTTAGCCAGCTGTGAGAGCTTTAGCAAATTTAGTGTTGCATTTTTTAATTCAGTTTCTTGAATTCTGTAAATTGGTTAAGTCTTAATTTTTGTAAAGACTAGGTTTTTGATGATTTTTTATATATGTTGATTTTGGATTAGGCTTTAGCTAGCTGTAAGAGCTTTAGCAAATTCAGTGTAGGGTTTTTTCAGTTCAGCATTTCTTGAATTTTGATAATTGGTTAAGTCTTAATTTTTGTAAAGACTAGGTTTTTGATGATTTTTTATATAAGTTTATTTTGGATTAGGCTTTAGCTAGCTGTAAGAGCTTTAGCAAATTTAGTGTGGGATTTTTCTTCTTCAGCATTTCTTGAATTTTGTAAATTGGTTAGTCTAAATTTTTGTAAAGACTAGTTTTTTGATGATTTTTTTTGATATATGTTGATGTTGGATTAGGCGTTAGCTAGCTGTAAGAGCTTTAGCAAATATCTTGAGCAAGTTGTGGAGGAATATGAGGGTCCATCAAAGGAAGGAAGTGAAGATTTGCCAGTTGTTTCTACTTTGGCTTCGCTCATAGAAGGTGAGTTTTGAAATTTGAGATAGTAGAATTTGGGCGGCTGAACGAACTAGTATGAATAAATATATGTCTATTTGAGTTCTACTTGAATGCAAACGTGGATAAAGGGCAGCCCGGTGCACAACGCATCGGGCATTAGTAGGGTTCGGAGAAGGGCCGCAAAACCTAATGCAAGCATTAGTGGCTGCTTCCACGGCTCGAACCGGTGACCTATAGTATGAATGCCGACGTGGATACTAAATGAAAATGAAGAAGTTGTGCTGGTAGAACTGATAGCTTGGTAGAGTTTATGGAATAAAGCATGAATTTAATGATAAATTAATTGCATTTTAGCGAATTATGGATTGATTAAGCACAACTAAATATGCACAAAATGGTTATACGTTCAAGGGTGTGGCGAGTAGGCATGTGCGTTTGGGCAGTTCGGTTGAACGAACTTGTATGAGTAAGTACCTATTTGAGTTCTATTCGAATGCAAATGTGGATACCAAATAAAAATGAAGAAGATCTTGTGCTGGTAGAACTGATAGATAGGTAGAGCTTATGGAATAACACACAAATTTTAGAGATAAATTAATTGCATTTTAGTAAATAATGGATTGATTGAGCACAACTGCATATGCACAAAACGGTTATACATTGGAGGGTGTGGCGAGTAGGGGTGGGCGTTTGGGCAGTTCAGATTGGATATGAAAACTTCGGTTTGGATTTTTGCTTCTCGGATTCAAGAAATTAAAATCCAAATGCAATCCGAATAAGTTCGAACTGGATCGGTTTCCTTACGTTCGGTTCCAGATTGATCGGTTTGATTATTTTGAATTTTCCGGTTTTGAGCTTATAAGTTGAGTTTCTTCTTCTTACAAAAATGAACATCCTAATAAAATATTTATGTCAAATTGCCTTACTAATTTTTCATTTCCACCAAAATCATCCAAATAAAATGTTCAATCAAGCAATGAAACCATTATTAAGGAAATTCTTAATCCAAACAAAGTAAAATCATGCCTATATAGATCACATTACTAATAGTTCATATTAAAGTCAACCACTACTCAGTTCTTATAAACTCTATGCGATTTAAACATCAATTAATATGCTTCCTTAAGGATCTTGTGCCACAACTCCTCAAATGACAATGGAAAATACGGTCACAGTAAATGCATCTCAATTTGCACTATTCATTAGCCTGATAAGGTATATTGACCAATTTAGTAGGGTAGTATTAGATTTACTTTTAGGTATATGGGCTTATGTCTAATTGGTAGGTAGAGATATATATTAGGTACAAAAATTTCGGATATGAAAATCAAAAGTCCCAAATCTGAAACTTTTAAAAGTTAAATCCAGAATCCAATCCGTAATCCAAAAATCCAAAAAAAATGGATTTCGGTTTTGCCCAAACTATGCCCAACCTTAGTGGCGAGCACTACAAAGACGATGCTTATATAAAAGACCAAAAAGCTGCAAATTGGAACATGTAAACTGAATTGTTTAGATCATTCCATAATTTTATGTTATGATTTTGAACAGGAAAACAAGAGTCGTGTTATAGGAGAACAAGAGTTTGTGTTTTTGAAATTGGGTTTGACTCTTCAGAAAATCTTCTTATTTTGAAATAGTTATTACGATGAAGAGAGTTGTCGTCCTTAACAGAATGTAGGCGGTATCTATAGATAATTTATCTCGATTTGTTAGTTCTCTGAGATTCAAGGGAAGAAGTTGAAAGCTTTTACCTCAAATTTTGGTTATAGTACTTAATTTGCTTTGGTTCTGCTATAATAAGTTGGAACCATGGTTCTTTATGTATTAGTCCATTTTAAAGCCTTCTTGAGGCTTCGGGGGAGGGGGTTTGGCATAGACCCCTACATGTTACATTGATGTAAAAAGTATTAGAGGTACATTCTCACTCTTACCTGTGGAAGAGTTCGGTCTTATCAATACACAAATGTATAACTCCCTAGGAATTTCATTCGCGCTCATATTCATTGCCGTAGGAATCGGGTTCAATCTTTCCCCAGCCCTATCTCCACAAGCATCCAAAGCTGCCTTGAATGTTATAAATTTTCGATCTAGTAAACTCAAGTCAATAAGATCAAATTGCTCTTGTCAAACCAACTACTAATCACCAAGTCTTTTGTTTAGCCAAATCAGCCTGATTGTTGACTCACCACTGATTTCGTGCTTGAGTTGGAGGGCTCTGCCTCCTTCCATTGAGTCAAGTAATTCACAAAAAAACTAAGCTAGAACTAATCAAGATCAATATAAAACTAGGAATCTATTGACAAAGTTCATGACGGTCTATATGGAAGGGCAGTTGTTGATACATTCCTGTTGAGAATCTTTTGTTTTCTCGTTCTCCATCTCCTGATGAGTTTGAGGCCTCCGGCGCCCTTTTTGAATACTTGAAGTTGTCCACTCTTTTACATTTGTTAGTCCTAATCAAAGAGCTACGTTTTTTTTTCAAGAAATAAACGTGAAGGGGAGGACTCCTCCTTATTACAAGTAAGTAATGTCTAAATGCTCAATGATAAGATTGGTGTGATGTTCTGCAGAATTAAGTATAGCGCGACATGGACGAGCTGTTCTAAGTCCAAGGAGATTGATGCATGCCATGACTAGTCACATTCCTAATTTCAATCTAACTAGCCAGCAGGTACACTTTTCTTCACAATATGCGGACAATCATCACTAGTCCTAATGTGTTAACTTATATTTCCTAATGTAGGATGCAGAGGAAGCACTCTCCCATCTTATATCTTCTTTAAGAGCCGAATTGTCAGAATCTTATGTTCATGATCACAGTTCTTTGGCGGATGTAACTACGCTTCCTAATTGTAGGATTGTTACACAAAGGAAGGCAGGAGAAAGTGAACAGGAGAGATGGAAGCAAAGTTTTCTTGGGCCTTTCGATGGGATTCTTGGTAGCTTTTTAACCTGCCAAAGTTGTTCGTTTCAGGTTGAATGGTACTTGAAAGAACATTTACAATCATACAATTTAATTATTAATAGACTGCTGTATCTTTTTGCTCGTCATAGAACAGGTTTGCTACATTTACAAGGAATATTATATAGTTGCTTTGCTGTGCTAGCCTAGGCACGCATGCAATCTGAGATATTCATTTCAAGTTGCTGTAAAAGGAAAGAAACTATTAACTAATGGATAATCCCTTTTTTTAGAAAACAATTAGCTGTTTGATATCTCTAGTACTCCCTCTGTCCAATTTATGTGACACTCCTTCCTTTTTAGTCAGTCCCAAAAAGCACGATATATTTAACTTTAACTTTCCATTGTACCCTGAATGAGATTATAGCCACACAATTATCTAAGGTTTATTCTAGACCACAAGTTTCAAAAGTCTTCCTTTCGTTCTTAAGCTTTGTGCCCAGTCAATACCATCGCATAAATTGGGACAGAGGGAGTACATTGAAAGCGAGAAAAGGTCAAAACTTAATTAAAAAGTGGTACCTTAATAGTACCATTTTACATTTTTATGTCATCTTATTAGGTCCTTTTGAGGATTTTGTCTCTAGTTCTGCTTGCTTTGAGCTTTAACTTTCTTGGAGGACATGATTGTGCAAGTTCTCTTATATTCTCATCAACATGCCTCTTGAATAGTTTTTAGTCCTCCTTCCATGCATATTATATGGCAAGTCTCTGTCATCTAGGTCATTATTTTGTAAGTGGGGCTGTATAAGTTAAAGTTTGGTCCTTTTACTTTGTATAGTAAGCTGTAAATAAGTGACATCTTGTATTCTCTATAGTAAGCTGTAAATAAGTGACATCTTGTATTCTCTATCTTCTGGATCTTCATTCATAGTTGACTTATTCATATTGTGTTGTTTTTCTTCAGATCTCTCTGGATTTTCAGTTGTTTCATAGTTTGCATCTTGTTCCAGTGTCAAGCAGCAGTGGGGCTATTGTAAGTTTAAAACTCAATTATCATATGTTTTTAGTGCCTTAATTTGATTCTATTCATAATGATGTATTCTGCAAACATAATGTTAGATGCCTGGGTGTTCCGTGGAGCATTGCCTGAAGCAGTTCTTTGTCGCAGAACAACTTGAAAACTATAAGTGCAGCCACTGTTGGCATATTGCAGCCATAAAGTTTGTCTCTGCAATGGATGAAAATGAGGTAATCTTGGTTTTCAGATCTTATTTTAGGATACTACCTTAACCTTGAAGCTTGTGGCTGTAGTCTATGGGTTCAAAAGAGCTTACATGGCCTAGGCAAAATTAAGGCTTAATACATCAAGAGCCCCTTACTTGCCAGTAAATTTCATTTAGAAACTCAAACAATGGCTTGTTCCGATTGAGTACGTGAACACAGAATAAAATGTTCCTATTAGACACTTTAGTTTCAACTTCTGGAAAAAACTTTTGCGTGTGTTTTCAAGCGTCTATTAGGTAGTTAAGTCAATCACATAATGTATGTCACCTCCTTTAATTATACTCAGCACCCTCAGTTGGAACAAACCTGAGGTTGTATGGCTTATTTAGGCTAATGCGTATAGTTAAAAGAGATGACATATTTTTAAGTAGTTAACTTATCTACGTAATGGGCGTCTGAGAACACGTGTAGTAACTTTTCCAGAATTTGAGCCAGAAGTGTCTAATAGGGAACATTTTATCATAGCTTTAGGTGCTCAATTGGAATAAATTTGCTGACAAGTTTAAGGGGCTGTCGATATATTAAGCCCAAAATGTATATGCTATCATATCAACTATGCCACCATTTGGCAGGAATTTGGTCAATGGGTCCCTTCCGTGTTTCTGTTTTTAACATATTTATGGTCATTCTAGTATCTGTATAATTAGCAATTTGTTCTCAGGCTATTGTTGAAAAACTTAAGCTGTGCAACGAGGAAGATTCGTGTGATTGCAAAGAGCTAGCTTGCCTTGCTCGATTACCATGGTCAAATAGCTTCTCACGCACTTTCAAGCAACTCAGTATTGGCCGGAGTCCTAAGGTATGGTTGTTAGTGCTATTTTCTTCAAGTAAGAATTGAAGGTGCTAAAATCAGGTTTGACTTTATTAAAAGGATTGACCATATAGCTGTCAATAAAATAAAAAATGAGGAAAATAAGGGGTCGTCAAGAAATAACAGTTTTACGTCAGCAAGGAATAACATTTTACGTGCTTACATGCCACTATTTTCTGGACAAGAGGAGAATGACCTGACGGGGGACTCGTTTCTTGATATCCAAACATGATTCAATTTTAACACTTGGTGCTTCAGCCCTCTGTGATTTAATGGTTTTGTTATGTATTTTATTTGTTGACTTTTTTTGCATGTGCTAACAGTTGTGTCACCTTGCAGGTTCTATGTCTTCATTTACAACGCGCTTCTATAAATGTATTCGGGGAACAGGTCAAACTTCAGGTAACTTATATTTTTGCAGGCAGGTTTTGTTCTTAGATACGTAAATAAATTTATTAGGTAAGAACAAACCCCCAGATGAATTAAATTTAACCTTTAATTAGAGAAAAAAAGAACAACCCCAGATGGGGTTCTGGTGGACACTAGACAACATAATGGACTTGACCTGTTGACGAATGACCATAGAAGCAGTAGGAAGCCTATCTTTGAAGTACCATTTCATTCACTGTTTTTTATTTTCTATTCACCGATTTCCCATCATAGCTGATGTTGCACTTCACCGTTCTAATTCCTGCTCCCGTTGGTTACTTCCCTCTTTTTGATTCAAATGTTTGGCCATCTATTTTCAGTTACATCACTGATTCCGCTGCCTGTATTCATCAGATATCTGCGAGATGCCTATGAACTTTCCGAGTTCTTAAATTTCTATCTTCCATATCTGAGCTAGCTGCTTTTTGCATTTCCATTGTGTAATTGGAATCATCAGAATCCTCATCTGTAGAATAGTCTCCTTATTTCCTAGAACATCTCTCTCAAAAATCAATTTATGTTCAGTCGTGGTTAATGGCTTAATTCATAACATGTCTCCATAGTAATCCATTCTGTTCTCTTTTGTGAGTTCCCTTCCTTTTTTTTCCACATAATAGCTAATGACTTTGCAGAAGGAAAGAATCTGTTGTGGCCGAATCCATTCTACCCAAGACTAAAAGAGAAAGCTTATCCGATTATAGCATATGGCATAGACTTGGATTGATTTGTAGCTTGCTTGGGTCATGTACTTTCCCTTTTATTTTGATCAACTCTAGTCCTGATTCGTGTCTGCCACTTTTAGTGCCATCCCTAATTGATTTTTTGTTTTGTTTTTGTTCTCACCATTCCCCAGGAAATGCCGTATCTCATCTCTTTTTAGACTGATTTGAACCTTTAATTAGAAGACTCTGGTCCTTTTGATTTCAGTTGTTTCATCTAGGTCATCAGCTTGTAAAAATCTCAAACTTATTGATAGTGTGGTTCAGTAATGGACCTTGAGATTGGTGGGCATGCCCTGTAATATCATAAATCCATTTTTAGTTGAGGTGGATTGTGGTTGTTATGAAACGTCTTTTCACCAAGTGCTCCGTGTAATTTAAAATCATCCACATGGCTTCCCCATGCAAGCATTCATCTTTATTAGAGCACGAATCACCAAAACGGTCTGCATTTGTACCCAGTGTTCCTCAAGCAGTCAGAAACTGTCATATTTCTTTGAAGTTACCATTTTCCTGACTGGTCATATTCGCCCTGTCTTTTGGGTTAACTGAGTGATGGTATTTTCTGCTTTTCTTTTCCTTGTGTTTCAAGTTGAGCTCACCAAAAAAAAAAAAAAGTTGAGCTCAACCCTCCATATATTAACACTAACCTTAGCTATGGTTTTTGGATTTTAATTTATCTAAGAGCATGACTCTGTATACATTTTTGAATGAGAAATATTACTGTAGTTGCCTATCGAAAAAAGGTATGTTATAGTAGACGTTCTTTTATAACTGAGAAATCACTAAGGGCCAATAGTGCATGGTTTGAACTTGGTGGATAATTGGTCCGCCACTTACCCTTCTCCAATTAAATACTAGATTTTTGTATGCGGCAGGATTCGAACCCTGACGCACGCCTAACCCGCACATCACACACTGCACTCTTACCACTAGACCAAAGTCCTGGGGGCGCATTTTCTGTATCATATTGTACAGTTTTATTTAAAATAGAATTCTCCACTGAAAAGAGAGGAGACCCCTTCTACTTTTGGCTGTCCCAAGATTATGTGATTCTTTGAAGTAGATTATTGAGCATTTATCAAACTATCAGACAGAAAAAATCCAAGACAGAGACCAACTTCTTGTTCACACTTTGGCCTAATCAATTTCGTTTGCTCGAATGCAAAATCAATTTATTAATTGCATAGGGCCAACTTCAGACTATCAGAACTACAACTTTTGGCTACTAAATTTTGACTCTAGCCTTGTGACCTACATGACTTCAATTACTGCGTAATTTCCATCTTCACCCAGATGTTCATCTCCTATCCTAAGGGAAAATGTGATCTTCAAATTTTTTTCTATGCTTTTGGTGCATTTTACTACTTTGTAAACCCTCAATGTTTGAATTTTTTGTTCAGGGCCATATTTCATTTCCGTTGATTTTGGACTTGGCTCCCTTCGTGAAGAATGGAGTGGGAACAAAGAGTCGGGAAGAGAATCTGCAAATCGGGCAAATAAAGCAGCAGCAGCAGCCTTTCCCTTTGTTCAATTACTTAAATCTGAATGATAATAAGGGCATGTTAACTTGCATTACCCGAAGTGAGAGAGATTTTTTTGAAGTAGACGATACGGCTGATTTGTGTCTCTCAAATAGTTTTGGTGTTAAAGCACCAAAGTCAAAATCAAGTTTGCTCGAGACTGGAGGCTACAAGGAGACCAGCTTAAATCAGCTGCCTCCACATTCTGGCAATCAGGTTGGTCGGTTGCTGTAGGTAGATAATCTCAATGATTGGCATGGTATTTACTCGTATTTGAACTTTCACGCATAATGTATTATATGCGTAATGATTTGAAGCCATAAGTTCTCTTGAAATTAAGCATTGCTGTGAAAGACTAGTCGAATGTATCTTATATCCATCTGCAAGCTGCAACGATGGCCAGACCTTTCAATGTGCTGTCGTAGAAACATTAGGGAAATATATATAATACTAGTTAGTTTAAGTTGGATGGTGTTGTTACTCTTAAAATATGTTTGCATCTATGGCTTATGATGCTAAAGCGACTTAAATCGTGCATGCCTTTATGTATAATATTACAGTAGTTTCCATGTTTGTTGAAATGGCAGATGCATGCATATCAAGTTCTAATTACAGTCTAGATCCGAGATCTAGAGGTCTTTAAACCGGCAATTGATCCCGATTTCCCACTTTAGCACATGCGTATCAAGTTCTAATTACAGTCTAGATCCGAGATCTAGAGGTCTTTAAACCGGCAATTGATCCCGATTTCCCACTTTAGCAACTCTTAGATGATAGAAATTATTTAAGTTGTTCATCTAGAAAGTTGGGGCACATAAAGGAACACTTTAATGCAAGTACTGCAAGAGAAAAAAAGGGATTTCAGTTGGCTCGTTAGACATCAGCATTATTTCTACCTTGTAGCGGCCTATTTAAAGCAATTCGCTTTCGTGGAACCAAACAGGTTAAATCTCTCCCTAATAATTACTGTTTGATTAGACTTGCTCGTCGGAACCCCTGAACTTCTATTTTCCATTATTTTGACTTCTTTGGCAGTCAAAATTCAATGTCAATTTTTGATAGCCAGATGGTTTATTCAAAGTCTTTTTGTTTGTTAAATTCAACCATTGGACAAAATCATTTAGGTGAAGTTTGTGAAATTGGAAGCAGTCAGTTATAACGGATATGTGCCACGCGGCTTGGAGTACCATGCTTCTAGAATGATTCTCTAGAAGTCGAAAATTAGAGTAGAGTGCATCCTTGTCATTGAACAAAAGGGTTGTGAATATCTTGCTTCACAATTAGGCATGTAAAACTTTTGTCAAGGAAACCAGTAGAAGATATATGACCACTTATTTCACTGTGTTTAACTTCTTATGAACAGATGGAGACTAATTTAGCAGGGAAGATTTTCCATGTTATGCCCTACTGTGTTCAGACTTCTTTTTATTCTCATCCATTCCCGTGGTTCATTTTCCTTCATTGAACCAACATGGTCACATTCTAAGGATCAAACAGAATACCGTGATGTCTGCTTATAGTACATACCTCATGAGAACAGATGGAGACTATGTTGGAGCAGGGAAGACAATGTGGCCCATGTTGTGCTGTATTTTTAGTTGACTATTGTTAATTTCATTTACGCTTATCACACCATGCTTCCATACATCATCTAGGGTTGTTGAAGAGGAATTTTGCTATCCTTTTAACATCTACATATTATCCGAGGGGTCGTTTGGTTGTTGGTTAGAGTTATGCAGGTATTAATTATTGCAGAGTTTAGTTATTCATGTATTAGTTATTCCACCTTCTACCCTGCATCAAATAATACATAGATTGCCTCCTATGCGAAATTGTAAGCTGGTAACCAAACACCGGACTTGGTGTATTAAATTTTATACATAGAAACTAAAATGCTACCAAACATGGGTACTCGTTATGCTGGTTTTAATGCATGAATAGCCCTTTAACCAGCAACCAAACGACCCCTCAATATTATTCTCTCGGAATGAGCTTTTGGATTAAATTACTACTTTGTGCTATCAAGACTTTAGCTTCATGATCGACCCAGATAACCTGCTATAACCTTTGCGAGTTCATGTTTGTCCAGGTTAGTTTATCTGCATAATTTTAATTTCACGTGATATTCTTCCTCTATCCTTTGTATTGCAGGGTGGAGCTTCCCCAATACCACATTTCAAAAGTCACAAGTACCGACTAGCCTCTGTGGTGCAGCACTTTGGAATAGTTGGTAGCGGGCATTACACTGTTTACAGACGAGTGACTGCCAAAATTAGTGAAGACGATCCTGCAGGACTACTGGGATCAGCTGTTGATCAGTGGTTTTGCATCTCAGACACCGACGTGCACAGTGTTTCTGAGAAAGATGTCCTTGATGCTGAAGCAACCTTACTGTTCTATGAGAAAGTTTCTGATTGTTAAATTTTTGTTGAGTTATAGCTGTTTGTAGTATAACTTGAATAATTTGTGGTAGCAACTCACAAGTCTTAAGTCTTTTGTTATGGGCATTTTGTGTTTTGCCTGGAGAAATGTTTTGCTGGCTTTGGCAAACCAATTGAATTTAATCAGATTTCAGTTTACTTTATGTTGTTTTTTTTAATGTTTTATCGTTTCAGGCGTATGGCAATTTTCTTTTTTGTTTTAGTGATAATATTATTTTGTCAAAGATTAATATGCCAGTAGATAATAAAGCGAATTTGTAGTTTTAGAATTTGATTTTCATATTTGTGAAATGTTCATAGTATCGGACTGAAGAGCTTAAATGGAGTGACATGGACAGTGGAAATTCATAGTCGACTCAACTTTGAGATTGTGCACATTAGTTAATGTAATATTGGTTATATTTTGATATTTTCTTCTTAAAAATGTGTGTCGAAAGACCTTTTGAATTGTTATAACGTAGTTGTCAACCCCTTCAATTTTCTTTTTTATTTACTTAGGCCCCTCAAACTTACATTTTTGATGATTTGGTCCTTGTCCGAATTGAAGCTAATAAAGTTTCGGATTTTCTTTTGAATGTCGTCCTTTTTTGTTATTTCTATTAAGGAATGAAACTAATCAGCTTGAAGTCATTAGCAGATTACGAAATTAACTACATTTGTCAACAAAGAAAATATTGAGATCAATAAATGTTTTCCATCAAGCCACACCAAAAAATTCATATACATTTCGGGACTGAAAATAGGGAAAGGTTAATGTATATCTCTTATTTTCTCTCAAACCAAACATTAAAATTGGAAAGAGAAATATTAGGGAAAAAGCTAACAGCAGAAACCAAAAGGGACAAAATAAGAAATACATGTGACATACTCAAACAAAATGCTGCCATTGTCCGAAATATAGATAACCAAGCTAGAGCTATTGTATAAATTGGAATTCGTGAAACTATCAACTAAAAAATAAAATATCTCTCAGAATTATCATTTGAAGTTTTATATATCTTCATAAAGGTGTATATGTATACAGGTCTCATCAACATTAATTCGATATATTCAAATTTCTCAAAAATCCTTCTCCCATATATCTCCTTAAATACCCTCTATGATTATACTCTCCCAATTCTTTTTAATTATTAGTTTTTCTTACCTCCAAGTTACAAAGTATATTTCGGAAACAAAAGTAGTACATGATAAAACTTGTGACATTCAGGATCTAGACCAGACACAACGAGTTTGATAGAATTTACTGCGTCTAACTCGGGCTATATGTGTTTACAAAAACAACACTTGTATAAAAAGTAGAACTCACTGATGGCTGACTCCAAATTTTGGATTCCCCATGGGATAAAACCTCCAAGTTTGTATAAATTTTCTTAATTATGAATAGGAGGTTTCTTTCTAGCAGGAGTATAATCTAAGTCTATTGCTACTGAGTCTTCATACTTTGATTGCTCTTTATTCCTTACAACAACTTGTTGTTGGCCACTCTTTTGAGCTTCATAACGGTCCACTCGCAAATTTCTTGCTGCAAAATAGAACATGAAACCAAAAATGTGATCAACAATAAGGTCATTAAAAAGAAAAAAGGTCATATTCTCTCGAAAATGGATTATTTATTCATCCAATGAGAGATAATTATTAGAAAGAAATAAAGAAAAAGAAACTCTCTAATTAATTACCTTGACAAGTGATCAAGAAGAAGCAGAACAAGAAGGAGATGGCCAAGAACCAATGCGTTTTTTGGTAAACAACAGCCATTTTTTGACCTCCTAAATTTTTATGAAACTTTGAATAGATAATAAATTTGTGTGTTTTGTGGGTTATTTTATACAAATTCCTTATTTATAGACAGCCAATATAGAATGGAAAAACTGGGCAATCAATTTAGAGATGTCAAATCATGTTGCAAAATTTTGTACTTGGATAATATAGCATGAGCGACCTTAAGGGGGTGACAATGTATAGAGTCAATATCAGCATTTTGCATGAGAAATTAATCTTAATTTGCATGTATATGGCATTAATGCTTCCACTATTTGTCTACAAGTCTCTTAGTCAAATGACTAATGAGGTAAAAAAACAATTGTTGAGTACCAATCATATGCTTTGTCTTCCGTTTGCACGACTTTTTTTTTTTTTTTTTTGTATTTTTTATAATTGAAAAATCTTTGAGAATCAGCGGCGAATGATTCGAAACTCGATGGATAAGACATGAGATTTTTACATTACACATCACTCTAAAGTGGTCCATATGAAAAATAACCATTTTTTATACAAAATTTAGCAAGTGTATTATTAATGGACGTAAACATTAGACATTGATTATATAATTTTTATGCACTCAGTATACACTCGATATACATTGAGCGTACACTTATGCCGGTTAGAAAGGATTACGGCTAAACGAGTAAATATTTTAAGCCACCTAGCTAAAACTGTAACTTACCTAAATATATTGAGTGTGTGGGTATATTAAAGGGGGATTTAGGGGTGTGGCACACCCGTACACCCTCGACAAAAAATTACGCTTTACATATAGGGTAGATTTTCTGCGTTTGTGTATATATATAAGTTTTGAACACCCTAAACAAATTGAAAAGGTTAGCTCAAGTGGTCTAGGATGTTCAAAATTCATCAACATCCAAGGTTTGATTCCTAGCGTTGACATTATTTTTTATGTTTAGCTTTTTGTTGTTTTTTCGAACCTCCTGAGTTAAAATTCTGAATCCACCACTATAAAAAATAACAGTCGACATCTGTAATAAAACACAAGAATATAGTTATAGGGTCAATTTATGCTATTCAAATCGTAAGTTGTCATTAAAAAAAATCATTCACCACGAAAAGAAACAATAAACGAGGAAAGATTATACAATTGGACAAAAGGGACCCTCTCTTATTTTGAGATAAGGCAATTGAAAAGGAAGTGTATAGAATTTCGCGTGGCAAACAACCAGTTGATGTGCAAAATTTTTCTTCGAGGGCTTGAAAATCAAAATAGTTTGTTCCCTGCTAAGGTGACATTCTAAGATACATATATTTAAATTGGAAAATGGTACGAAATTTCCTTTCCACAATTATTAATTTTTAACCCTATCAGTATCTGAGATGTTAAGCTAATAATAAACACATGTTACATCTCTCCTTTTCGATCAACGGAGACATAGACACTAAGGAATTAGATGTGAATCAAATCCATGTCAAGGTCACACATCCAAAGGTAACAACGTTCTAGTATTTGCGTTTAAACTGAATCATGTTAATTTAATACGATTAGGTAATAAATTGATTTAATAACACGTATTATTATATGTAATAACATGTGCGATATATTCATTGATTAATTTGGTGTAAATAATGGGTGCAAATTTCTTGATTCGTTCTCATTGAAGAATTAACCTACATAGCGCCCACCCGACTGCTTAAAATGAAATAGCCGGCGAATGTATTAATATATGTAAATTTCAAGTATAATATGTTTATAACATTGTACAATCAATGTACAATCTATATAATATGTGTATAACATTGTACAATCAATGTCTATTGTATAATCTATGTATACTGACTAGGAAAATTAAACAGGAAATTCGGACGGCTTTTTATGTAAAAAGTCCTTTTTAATTTGCTCAAAAGAACTATTTTGGCGAGGAAAAATAATCTGTTGTTAGCTGACTCGATAATCAATTAGTTTTTTTAATTTTTATTTCCACAGTCTAAGACTCTAAGGTCTTGGTTCGCCTTTTTACACTTATCTCTAACTTCTACGAGCATCAACTGTTCATTAAATAGAAAGATATTAATCAGAAATTAGTTTCTACGAGCATCAATTTCTTGTTAAATAAAAGGATACAGTGTTAATCAGAATTTTTTTAGCATCACTTAGTTCTCATAAATTTTAGGGTCTAAGGTCTTAGTTCTCATAAATTTTAGGGTCTAAGGCCAGTTAAGAAGGGTATGAAACCTATCAGGTCATATTTTTAAGGGAAAAGGGTCAAGAATGCCCCTCTACTTTGGAAAAGGGCTAAAAATATTATCCGTTACAAATTTGGGTAAAAAATACCCTCCCGTCATTAAAGTTTTCAAATATACCCCTATTTTAACGGAAATCTCCAAATCCCCCAAAATAACCCGATTTTATTTTTAAACATGACCCAACTACATAAAAAACCCAAATGCGACCAACTTGTTCCCGAGTCCTACATTTGGAGCCATTAGGCACAGGAGCGGGTGACCCATATATTGGGTTTTTTATTCAGTTGGGTCGGGTTTAAATGGAGCGGGTTTAAAAATGTAATCGGGTTATTTTGGGGATTTCCTTTAAGACAGGGGTATATTTGAAAACTTTAATGACGGAAGGAGTATTTTTGACCCAAATTTGTAATGACGGATATTTTTAACCTTTTCCCATATTTTTAACCTTTTCCCAAAGTAGAGGGATATTTTTGACCCTTTTCCCTATTTTAACAAAAAAAGGGTAAAAAAGGCCCATGACCAGCGGCGGATACACCCTTTTAGGGTGGGGCTGGCATGGCACCCCCTCGATTAATAATTTTTTTATATACTTATATTGTAATTTTCTTAAATTAGGTTGAATATTTGATCCTGCCAACCCCAGTCGTAAATTAGACAAAGGTGCCCTAGCTGGTAGACACAAGTTTGAATCTATCTTGAACATTTTTCGACTCCCGTTTTTCTTTGCGCTTCTTACTTCCTTTGTACCAGTAATTCCCTTTTCGGCCCTCCCAATTTTCTATTTATCTTTTTATTAATTATATTGCCTTTCCTCTTTTCTATTATTTTATTGGTGATCTCTAGCGAGAACACACAAATAGAAATTCCAAAATCCTTTAAATTAAGCATTTCTCTTAATCTCAAATCTATGAGTATTGAAATCGGAAAACTTGGGTCTCAATGGGAATTTTGGATTGAGATCAAAATTCAATTTTTTTAATTTATAATTTCTTTTGTTTGTTACTCCCTCCGTCCATGTTTCCTTGTCTATATTTGACTTGGGACACTCTTAATAAGCAATAAATAAAATGAGAAATGAATTGTAGTACTTAATAATAAGGATAAAATAGGTATAAAGTGGTAAATTATGTCTTGGTTTTTCAAACTATATAACTTACAAGTGAAAGTGGACATATATGTTTAGTATAATGGACAAATAAAAATGGACGGAGGGAGTGTATTATAAAAATTTATGCTATTCTATAATTGTTAAATTCAATTTAAATCACTTCACTACTTAAATTGTGATGGAAATTTCGTAAGCACTGCTTAGAAAAAACATGAAATTTATGATTTATTTTTGGAACTTGTAGTTTATCTAATTGTATTTACCTATTGAAGAGTTTTTTTTATTATTTTTCTTATTTTGATTGGTGTAGTTCCCTTATTGAAGATGTTATTTTACTTGTGCAAATTTATTTTTTAATATACATAAGAGATGCAAGTCCCTTGGTGAAAAATATTGATTTTACTTCTGTTGTTAATGGGTTTTAATGAGTGTGATTCCTTGTTTAAGATGCTAATTATGTTCGTTTCTTGATTTTTGAGATGTAATTTTCATATTTGCAAATTAAAAAAAAAAAAGCCTATTAAGTTGATCCGAATAAACTAAAAAGAGATGGACCAGACCTAAATACACGTTCCTAAAAAGATATACATTAAAGAAAATTGTGGCACCCACCACCTTCAAATCCTAAATCCGCCTCTACCCATGACCTATTAAATATGACTCAAAAATAACGTGGAGGACATTTTTGGTCCTTCTCCTTATTTTTAATATATGAATGTTCGTTCACTTTGCTTTTGGAGGAATATAATGATTCACAAGCTAATTTGCATCAAGTTAGAACGATAACTAAGTCATTTCTCATTTTCAGTAATATCATATAAACTTTCTTACACTCCTAGCTTTGCCTGCATGATTATGCATGCATGTAGTACGTATACTTGAAGTAGAAGACAACCATGCATGAAAATGACTTAAGAGATGTCATGGTCCGAAGTTCCAAAATATATGGCTAACTACCCTCGTGACTTCACGTGATGAAGTTAGGCTATAAAACGTAAAAAGAGACATGAACATCAACAAACAATTATTTCCTTTCAATCACTTTAAGACCAACACCTAATATGTACTGCTTCTTTTGAAGATGCTGCAGTGAAACTCCTGCCATTCCTAGACATTGTTATCTGTGGACCATCTTCGACAAGGATTTTGATGGAATTTAATTAAGTTAGTGGAAAAATGGCACCAAAATTTGATTAATTTTATTTTTATAGGAATATGCCATGTCCCCATACTGGGGTTGGACGTGGTTGACACTCATCCTTATTACCCTTTGAGTAAATCATGCACAATTAGCTAGCTGAAGGTCTGACCTGTACTCAATAATTGAAATGAAACCAACAACATCTTAATTAAATATTGCAAGGCAAATTAAATAAGGAACTTAACTTCAAAACGTCTTTATTAAGTCATAAGCCTCTAGCTGAAATTTGAATACATGAAGCTTCGGGCATTCTCCGATTGACTAAAAATAAGTATAAGACTAGCTCGAGTTAACTGAGTTATCGTGCAAAGCTATTCACTTTCTGTAATATGATATGTATCATGAACTATTGGCTGAATTTAAAGCATTTAAACATCTACAACCTCAACTTATCTCAAATTAACTATCAAGGTCCGCTATCAACAAACTCGTATACTCAATCACTTCGAAATCTACAATAAATGGTTAAAATCGTTAACTCTACTACTTATTCAACTCAATTCCTCAGTTGAGATCTCTTTTTGACCATTTATAGTTCATCTCACTTCCACCCCTAAACATTAGCGTTCTTACCATCCAAACATCACTATACGTAATAAATTTTTTTAACTTTAGTAGTAGGAAGTAGAGAAATTACTTTGAATGTCATTCTCAAAAACCCTATATGTGTTTTGGGTTTTTTAGAAGTCCTTTGAATCCTTGACGAAAACAATAGGATTTAGAATTTAAAGGTGTTAAAACGATATTAATCTAATATTTATAATTTGAACCCGTGATAGAAATTGTAATCAGGTAAAGGATGAAGAGATCCTATTTATCCCACCACAACTCTTATTGCCAGAGCATGTAATACTCAGGTGGAGAGAGCTAGGGGAAATAATTATATTGTGTAATCCAATATTGATGCAATCTTTGATATGGTTAGGCTTGTGGCACATCACGTATATAAACATACGATTACGAATATTGTAAGTGATCTCTAGACATCGAAATTTTGTCGGACTCTACAATTTGAGCCCAATATGTGCTAGGGTTTTTTGGAGACTACTTTACCCTAACTCTAGATTAAGCCTATATAAAGGACACATATTCACTTGAAAAGACATCTCAAATATCCCATAAACTCATGGGTATTCAAAAAGAGGTCACTATGTGGCCGGATATTTCTTGACAACCAAATACTTCAAGAAGATCCACAATATCCTTTCATGGAGATCAAATACATCCAAGAAGGTCCACACACATCCAAATACAAATCATCCTATGTTTGAGAAATACGCTAATAACGACCCTCGAATTACGGAAGAATCAAGGAAGTAAAGAGATCTTGTATCCGCAATATTCAACAATAGAATCTCTGTTTCTTCATATTTTGTTTGTGGTTGTAATTTATTTCCGCATATTAAAATTTGTTGCAAACATGATCAATGAACATTTGATTACAATAATTTGGGACCAATAATTGCGTTTGAAGTCTGTCAGTAGCTGTGAACCATATATACATTGGATGATTAGGCAGATCTGCTATGAAATATTCAATTTCTTAATTATATGACAGTCACGTCCTCTATGGAAAAGGGAAAAAAAAGAAAGAATTCTAATATTTTTAGTCAGCCGCGAGCCTTCTAACCATAATAGTTTGTAGTATCGCCAGAGTATAATATGTATATAATAAGTTTATAACTAGTATATAATGTATAACCAGTAATTATACACAGATTGTATTGTAATTAAAAATAATTACACACTGTATACTAGCTAAAATTTATAAAACTATAAAAACTAAAGTTATCCTTTATTGTAAATTTTGTTGGGTTGTTATGTAATGCAAAAGGGAACAATGTCTCCTTGTATATTAATTCACAACTTACTATTTCCTTTTACTATTTTTCTTCAAGTTGTAAAACTAATAATTTCAGCATTTTTCATTTGAAACAAAACAATCATATTATGTCTGATGATCACATTTCCATGTATAAACTCAAATTGTGGACTAAATGCCAGTGCTAGCGCCTAGCGGATGGATCCATTATTTTTAACTTGATTTCTAATTTTCAATACAGTAAAATAACGATGTCGTTTGTATGGATATTTTTTGGTTGCTATAGTAAAATACTATTATAGAAAACATATAATATAACATAATATGAAAAATCAATTTTAAATTAAACTTGACTGTTAAAGTAAATGTAAATTTTAACTATAGAGAATGACTTGTTATAAAGAGGCCTGACTGTATATAGTCGAATGTTATAAGAATGATCATCCACATTGCCACAAGATATAATAGGTGGGTATATATATATATATTACTACTACTGTATATAAGAAGGAATGGGGTGCTTTTGTAGTCCTCACAAAAAATTTAATTCAACGGTGTTGTTACATGTGGCTTTGTTTTGTCTTTTGACTAATCTCACGGGCTTATGTAATTGGTGTATTAATTTACTTTACTACTATATATTAAGAGGGAATGAGGTGATTTTGTAGTCCTCACAAATTTTTTAATCCTATGGTGTTGCTACATGTGGCTTTGTTTTGTCTTTTGCCTAATCTCATTCTTTGGACTCATTCTTTATCTTAAGTAAATTTTTATGTGGGCTTATGTAATTGGTGTATATTGAATTGTAATAACTTTTGTGAATTTTTTCTTGCTCTTTACTTCCTTCGGTTCGTATTATATGATATTTTAGCTTTTATATTTAATTCAAATAATTTTTTATATAAATTGAGAAGGTATTAATAGTTTTTTTTTTTTTTTTTTTTTTTTTTTTTTTACTAAATTTCATTTTATTAGATAAGTGAATTTTTATATAACCAAAAAATCATATTAAGTTGGTACTATTTAACTAAGGTAATTTAGTAAAACGCCTCTTACTTTTTAGCACAAGCTAAAAACACCATATAATATGGACAAAAAGGATTATCAAATTTCCCTTTACATTATTTGTTATCATACATATTATGTAGTAAAATTTAGGCAATTATGGAGCCATATTAACGTTTTCAATCGGAGCATTTATTAGATCTTACTAATCACGCTTGCCCCGGTTTTAATTTATGTGAGACTTTCTATTATCGCCAAAGTATTTGACTAAACTATGAAGCTATATTGAATTAGATGAACTTGATATTTTAATTTTAATTTAGATATTAAAAATACAAAAAGTACTATAAATTGTAATATTAACTTAGAAGAAATAGTTTTAAGCATAAACTATATATGAAGAACTAAATTGATTCTTGACATTCATTTAATGAATTTAATTTTTTCCCTTAATTTTGTCTAAAACTAAGCTTAAATCACCACATTTAGCTAGCATAAACTCTTGTTATATGAAATATTATGAGTGAAATTAAAAATTAATAATACAACAAAAAATTATTTCTATCTATATATACAAAATTTATATGTGCACAAATTCATAAAAATGTCAATATTTTTCAATTTATGATTTTCACGGAGTTGTATTATTTTACATAATTTAAATTGTGTTACATTACATAATGTTGATTCGCTTGTGTCCCTTTGGCATTTGATGATTTTTTTCGCTAAACTTCCTTCCTCAATTAATTTTTTGTTTAAAAATTATCTAATTAGTTGACTAAAGAACATTAATAAATATGAAGACTTATCAACAATACATATTTAATGTGCCACTGAATTGTTAATTATGTTGTAAGAAAATATGTAATAAATTATACTTTTCTAATTGAAATATGACTACTTTTATATCTTGAGTTAAGCCCGGGCCTCTGATAACTAGTATATTTAAAGGGACAACCAAGGAGTATTTGTAGTCCTCACAAAAATTTACAATTTAATGTCAATTTTTTTAATTAATTACTTCTAGGTCCCAAATTTATTTTTTAATGTCAAATTCACTTTTTATTTTTATTGTCTACTTTTCATTACTTTACTAGTATATATAAGGGAGAATACCTATTTTTTGTAGTCCTCACGTGAATATTTTTTTACACTTTTTATCCCTAATTGAAATTTTAATAGCGTTGTGAATCTTCACACATTTTGGTAAATTATGAGAACTTTAAGGACTTTTTTATGCCACTAAAATGATGATGTTATGGAAAAGTTATTGTTGCAGGCTATGCGTCTACCAAACACAATATATGAGGGACCTGGTTGACTACCAGTTCCCTTATGCAACGTATTAAGTACAGAAGGCAAGATAGTACCGTGAAAAACTCCTTGCTCGAGGGATTAAAAACCATGATCTACCCCAGTAGGATTTCAACTCCACTACACCGAGCAACTTCAGGTTACAACTCTATCGTAAGCTAGGAACTAATTCCCATAATCCCTCACCGTTATAATAACGCTTATGTAACCTAGGAAATAACTCCCATTGTCCCTACCATTGCAATACTCCGATTGCAAGCAACTCCACTTAGCTAACTCTCGCTAAGGACACTAATACACTTAGACTAATCCTAGCCTAATGTACCCTCAATGACTTGAGGAAACACACAACAAGCACCCTTTGAGATTTTGATCTACCTACAAACAGCTTCCTTTAAAGAGAAGAGTAGGTTTACAATTTAAGCACAGACGAACAAAGACTCACAACAGTATAAAGAACTTAGACTAAATCTTGTGTCTAGATCAGGTTCTTCGACTTGTAGGTGACTTTGTTCTTGAGAGATCTTGAGAACTTGTGTCGGCAGATTTGCACGATTTAGATTAGGTTTTCAAGTCTACTAAACATGTTGCCATCATGTTGTATATATAGTGGGAGCATTGGGGGTGAAAAGAAACCACTCTTCAATTTTGACCTAAAGCATGGGCTAACTCGATGTTGTACTTGTGTGCAGTGAGTGGCAAAGCTTTACAGCTGTCTATGTCGATAGTGTAAGGTACACAGAGAGAAGATCATAGACCAGGTCTCTAGTTGGTGCTGAAATAGTTTGACAATCATCAAAACACGAATGCACTTGGAACTATCAATTTATCCCTTTTTTGATGATGACAAACTCATACATAATGTTCCCCTGAGAACCAGATTTCCACTTGTTCCCCCTTCGAAACAGACTCTCATTTTCAAGGCACCTGCGACATGTTAGCAACAAAGTACAACATCTGTGTGAACCAGAAGAACAGGTCACCCACTAATGAGTTCTTCAATTATAGCACATATCAAGCTTCCCCCTTAGTTCCCTTAATTAGTTCAACATTCTTCTCCCCCCTTAGTTCAGCATTGTTTGTCCCCTTAATTCAACATCATACAACATTGTCTTCCCTTTTAATTCAGTATGTCTTCTCTCTTTTGACATCATCAAAAAGATAAACATGCGTAATAATAGAGATGTCGTATGGTATAAAGACATCCAAAGCTGGATGAAGTAAGTATCCAAAGCGGTAGTCTAGATAATACAAACATGATAATTAAAAAACTAAAACACCATGTCAAAGGCAGAGAGGACTGGAGGTAGCCAGAGGGGACTTTAGGGCTTAAGAGACTGAAATATGGAGGACATAATAGTGAGAAGAGCTAGAGAGCATAAGCAAAGGCCTTTAGAATGTTATTTATCTGTTTACCAGCAACTCGTTGATTCTCGATCAACTGATCACCAACGCTCATCCTCCTTCTCCTTTAAGCGAGAATTTTCAGCTTGAAGCTCAGCATTTGCACGGACAAGCTTGCTGGCACCGGGACCGAGGTTTGTGTGTCTATCCAACCAATTCGGCTCTCGGACTATCATTTTCAACTTCAAACTCCGATTTCGATTTCAATGTGTTTTGATTAGGTCGGACATAACATACGCTCCCCCATACCTTCTTTTTGGGTATGCATTCGCATTCTTCCAAGATCCCTAGAGTGATCATACGCTTCCTTGTTCCCCGGTAGCCTTTCCGGTCTTGACAACGAAATGCTCAAACACCTTAGTCGAAGAGACCATAAGAAGCCGGGCTTCTTGTCTTTGATATTCTGACTAATACGAATTCGAAGTCGTGCATCTCCCTTCAGCTCTAGGAAGCAACACTTAGTTAACAAATTAAAACATAAGTTGATATTGCGGCTTTAGCTATTTCTTATGGAATCTTTCAGAGGACGCATGACCCTTCTTGGCAGTCGAATTTCTGAAAGCTTGCGAGGCTTTTCTTTTCACGCTTTTCAATCCACTTGGTTGGGGCCCATCGAATTTCTCCAAGATTTATCTCGGTGATCTCAAATTCCTCGAATGATTTGTCGAGCCAAGGTAGAGTTCTCAGTATAAATTAGGTTCATCATGGAGCTCAGCTACTTCTTGTTCAAAGATACTAGGAGCAGGAGCAATAAGCAGATGTTCCCACTTCTGAAATTTGACAATCTTTAGAAGCTCTTTTATGCCATGTTTTTTAGAGATGTCTGGGTCAAATACTCTGCCAAACAACACCTTTTGATTCTTCAGAGAGACTTGCTTTTCATCATTCAAGTCCTGTATCTTTCTCTTCTTCTTGGAGGGACAGGGTTACTCTCTTGCTTTACTTCCTTTACCTTTTAGGAGGTCGACCCCATGCTCTCCTCCTTGACTTCTTGTTTACTCTGTACATTTTCATCAGAATCTATTTCAAGAACGGAGTTAGTAGACTCACTTGCCTTCTCAGAGGAAGGTTCTTTTAAGGGCATAACCACATGGATACTATCTTTTATCACCCTAGAGGGGTTTGGAATTTTAACTGAGGTAGGAGTGGTTCGATGAATGAATGATTCGAACGCTCCTGGAGTTTAGAGACCAAGTCCCTCTTGCACATTTCCTATTTTACTTCCTTCCCCCCTTAACCTTTTCATCATTCCTGGCAGCTTGTAGGGCATCAATACACCCAGCCACAATTTTCACCTCACTCTCAAAGATATTTGACAGTCCCACTCTTTTTTCAGCCAAGTTACCATCTACATTTAAGAGAGAGTCTTCTGCGTGTTTAACTCAACTGAAGGAGATGGGGTTACCTAAAATTCCTGTTGCAACTTTATTTCCCTCAGTAGCACCAATATTTTTAGAGTCAACCATGCCCTCACAACTCGATTTTTCAATAGCAAAACTTTAGAACTTAGTAGTTACATATTCAGAACCCCTTATTTTGATGGCTACCTCTGCTCCATCATCATTTACATTGATTATCTCAGTGGTTTGGAGGAATTTGGAAGCAGATAGTGTTTGACCGCTCTCGCTAGAATCAGGTTTACTAGATGGAACAGGATTTAAGGATTGACATACTGATTTTTGATAAGTTTGGTCATTTTGAGTTGTAGAGGGACTAGTCGTGAGGGAATCTAAGCGTGCAGAGGACAGGTTTTGTTCTTTCAAAGCTGGAGATGGTGTGGAGGATTTTGGTGATTGTGGTTCCAAAGGGAATGCGTTCTTAAAGAGTGAGGAAGAACTGTTCATGTCTGGGACAGCTTGAGAGGCACATTCGTTTGATAGAGATTGATCGGGGTAAGATTTTGTGAGAAGAGGAGGGATCACCAAAGTTTTCTTGCAAACCGGTTCGGTTTAAGAGAAGATGTAACGTTTGGTCTTAAGTTTTGAAAAGAGGGTGAAAGGGGTTTTAATGACATGGAATTTTAGCAATTTAGCACATATAAGCATTAGAAAGACTATTAACTTGAGTCACGGGGACCAGGTCCCTTTGTGCTTGCTTCACTAAGCATCCATGAAGAAATAAGTTCACCTTGAGTTTTCTGAACCTTGTAGCATTTTCTCCAACAACAAGCAGATTCAATCTAACAAGAGAGTGTCTTTTCAAAAGCGCACACTCCCCTCAAAGTTCCTTGCGTGAGATGTCATTCTTCAAGTTTTTCAAAAGGATTTTGAGCAACAACACTTCATATGCTACCTTTTGACTGTCCTTTTCTCACCCAGGTCTCCAAACTGAACTATTGACTTCGTTTGGGAACCCGTATCAGATCGGGTCCCTTAGTATGATGACTAGTAAAGGTTGAGCTTCCTTCTTCTAAACCAGGTATGTCTTCCTTTTTCTGGTGCGGACCAGGTTCCTCCTCTCTTGACCTTTGTTTGGCAGTATCTTCATTTTGAGGATGATTGAGACTGCTGATCTTTTGGGGTTCACATTCTTGTCTACCTTTATGCCCCACCTGATCTACTTTTGCTATTTCCTTCCTTCCATAAATCGTATTCATCAGCTCTTTGATCTGGCTGTTTAGTAGACGATTTTCCTTGGTAACTTCTTCCACTTATTCTTGTAGATCTATGATGCAGACGACCCTATCATAACTCTCTTGTTTGTCACTATCAAGCTTCTCAGTTAACTCATTCTTTTCTTTAGTGAGTCCATGAAGCTCACTTAGCAATCCATTTACCACTGAGATCAACCTTTTGTGAGAGTGACCTTCTATTTCTGCCTAATCTTTAAGAGGATCTGCCTCCTTTTTGTTGACTTCATTATAGGTCCCAGATTCTTTTAGGAGACAAGGATACAAGTTACTCGTTAAGGCTTCATGATTGACCCCACTTTTATGTGTATTACTTGAGTCAACTTCATCTTCGGATTCCCTCATTGAATCTCTCCATGAAGTTAGGGCCTTCCTCATCAATTTCTCAACTGTCCTTCTCTCTGTAACTTTTTTGACAGATGTCTGACTTCCTGTAATTGTCTCATTAGAGTTATGCTTGAGATCTTTACTGATACTCCTTCTCTTCAAAGATTCAGCATTTTTTCGAACGTTTATTTGAAATCTGTGAGTGAGATATGCGATTTCTAAGTCATCATCACTTGACTCACTTCTGCTCTCATCATTAAGACTATTTCTTCATTCTGGATCTTGAGTGATCTCACCATCCTTCATCTTAAGAGATCCAAGCTTTGTGATGATTTTGTCTATTCCAACACATCTACTTTTAAGAGCTTCCCAGATTTCCTTTACTATTTTACAGGAAGAAACCAGATTGTGCTCTTTTGATTCAAGGCTTCGAAGAAGAATGTGTTTAGCTCTCTGGTCTTGTTGCAAAGTATGGCTTTGGTGAGCAAAAGCACAAGGACCATCACAAATGATGTCCCACAGTTCTGGATCCTCAGCAGTGATGAAGTCTTCCATTCTGGCCTTCCACCAGTCATAGTGTCCTGCACTGAATCTTGGAGGACTTGTGATGCATGCTCCTTTCATTTGGTTTAGTAAACTGACCATGATGAAGATCCTTTCTACGTGTTAACCTTTTAGAAAGAACCTGCTCTGATACCAATTGATGCAGGCTATACATCCACCAAACACAATATATGAGGGACCTGGTTGACTACCAGTTCCCTTATGCAACGTATTAAGTACAGAAGGCAAGATAGTACCGTGAAAAACTCCTTGCTCGAGGGATTAAAAACCATGATCTACCCCAGTAGGATTTCAACTCCACTACACCGAGCAACTTCAGGTTACAACTCTATCGTAAGCTAGGAACTAATTCCCATAATCCCTCACCGTTATAATAACGCTTATGTAACCTAGGAAATAACTCCCATTGTCCCTCAACCATTGCAATACTCCGATTGCAAGCAACTCCACTTAGCTAACTCTCGCTAAGGACACTAATACACTTAGACTAATCCTAGCCTAATGTACCACTCAACAACTTGAGGAAACACACTTCCAACAAGCACCCTTTGAGACTTTTGATCTACCTACAAACAACTTCCTTTAAAGAGAAGAGCAGGTTTACAATTTAAGCACAGACGATCAAAGACTCGCAACAGTATAAAGAACAACAACAACAACATACCCAGTGAAATCCCACTACAACAGTATAAAGAACTTAGACTAAATCTTATGTCTAGATCAGGTTCTTCGACTTGTAGGTGACTTTGTTCTTGAGAGATCTTGAGAACTTGTGTCGGCAGCTTTGCACGATTTAGATTAGGTTTTCAAGTCCACTAAATATGTTGCCATCATGTTGTATATATAGTGGGAGCATTGGGGGTGAAAAGAGACTACTCTTCAATTTTGACCTAAAGCATAGGCTAACTCACTGCTGTACTTGTGTGCAGTGAGTGGCAAAGCTTTACAACTGTCTATGCCGACAGTGCAAGGTGCACAGAGAGCAGATCATAGACCAGGTCTCTATCTGGTGCTGAAACAGTTTGACAATCATGAAAACACGACTGCACTTGGAACTATCAGTTATAGAGGCCCCACAAAGCATACTCATACATATTTAAATCTTTTATGTAGAAATATTATTAAACTTGTTTCAAAATATGTTTTTCCTTAAGAATTTATTATAGACACATAAAGAATTATCATGTCATTCAATTCTATCTTAATATAAACTTAATTGTTGAATTAAAATATTATTCTTATAATACTATTTATTATTTATTGATGTTAAATTTTTATTTGCCATTTATCATTTGCTATTTAATTTTTTATTCTTCCATTTGGTAATTTATTTTTCAATTTTCTCCTACAATCTTATGTCGTACATGCTAGCGAACATAAGTAATTATAAAGATTTCACTTAAGTTTGGATTAAGTTTTAAATTAAGAAAATAAATATAAATAACTTATATCATTGTTAAATACTTCAAAAATGTAAATTACAGTCCCTCCGTCTCAATCGAAAAAATAAATTCCGAAGTATGGGAGTTAATTAATCAAATATTACGTGCGCACACTATTTACATAAAATTTATTTACTATACGAAAAGAGTAACTATAAAATATTATTTTCGTATATTCTAAAAATATTTTAAATAATACTGTAGTTATAGAAAATACAATTTGATTTTCAAACAGTAATAATGCTAGACAATTGCAAAAGTAATATTTTTACCTTTTTTTAAAAAAAAAAATTTAAAATATTTTGTAAAATATCGGATAATCAATATTTTATATAGTTTAGGATAAAATAGTTACATTTAACATGAAAAAGTTATTACAATTTATATTTTATAAAATGGTTTATTTAAATTAAGAAAAGGTAAAAAAATGATATTTTTCAACATGCATCTTTTGGAAGGTAAAAGAAAGCTTAAAGTCAGAACAATTAATTCTATGGACTTTTTAGTACTTTTTTGTGTTTTAATTTGAAAGAATATCCACAAAAAATTCTTGTAATATCAGGACTTTTAATTATTTATATTTATTTGTAAGTTAAATTTATTGATTTCATCATGCAACAATATTTGTGCATTAAATAATTTTTGACATTAATTGAATACTGTAATATCTTTGGTAAAAAAAAATAAGTTAGCCAATATGGATTCAATTCAAATAAACAAAAGAAATTAATCTAACATATGAAAACTCAATTTGGATCATCGAAGACTTTAATCTCAAAATTTTTAAGTAAAATTGAATTAGAAGAGCTTTCAAATGTTTGATATTTTTGAAATCTAATATATAAACTAAGTAAAATACTTTCTTTTAATTTTCAGGTACATTTTTCTACTTTAATATTTTAGAAGTCTTTCCAAGTATCAGATTGATGTTTCAAAAACAAACAAGCAAGAGCAGAAAAAATTTAAAAGATATCTACAAATTAAAACTTTAATATATATATATATATATAAATATTTTATTATGAACCCTATTATTATTATATATTAAATTTAAATCATTATAAAAACTTATAAATTTCAAATCCTAATATGTCTCTGAATTAACCCTACTCCACCAACCCTCGACATACATGCTGATTCAACTAAAATTCTAAATTCACCTCTGACTTTGGCGTGTGAGACTCATTAATTAGGCAGCACGACCTTGAGCCGTCTCTTCAAACACACTTGGGGCCAAAATCACAACATATTAACATTTAGTAAAACAAGGTGATTCAATTATATCAGATCAGTGTATAGACTTGGAGTGACTAAGAAAACAAGTGTGTGATTTTATCGTCTCAACATAGCTTGTCAAGAAACAAAATTTGGGAGGGGCCGTGCTCGATCACGTTCCCAACATCATCCTTGATATGAACTATTCATGTTGAATTTAGTTAGTCATAATCACAATAATGTTAAATGCTAGCTTTTGGGACCTCAATAAGTGCACTGAGGCCGTTGATATCTTCACCTTTAATTATATATTTCGAATAGAGGTCTAAAAATAAAAATAAAAAGCCTTCTGGTAAGGAGCAAATTTACCCCCTTAAAGACCTTCCTAATCAGTTGAGCCTTTCGATTTTGAATACCAGATGATTATCGGGAAAAGAACCTGTCCCAATTTATGTGAAGGTTGACCTATTTGGAAAGTCAAACAATTTTTTTTTACTACAATTTTCTCCAACTCTTGTCATGTATTGTGGATTATTAACTATGCCGACTTGTAATACTTTTAATATAATTTTCAAATATGTAAATTCTATTATAAAGCACTACAAGAACCTATTTATGAATTGAGTCAAACAAAGAGCTTTTTGACTCTTCAAATAGGCCAACCCTCATATAAATTGGGACGGAGGGAGTAAATTTTTTGGGGTGTTTTTCAATTTTTCAATGCAATGTTTGTTAAAGACAATATCACAAGGGCTCCTTAAGATTTCTAATAATTGTGTAAACATACTACCACTAATTAAGTCAATGATTGTTGAAATCTATTTTTTTCAACTGCACTTATAAGTTAGCAACACAGAAGGAGCAAACCAAAGTTGACCAGAATTAGTGTAATTATGATTGGTCCTTCCTTTGGTTGGTGAAGCCCTAAGTTGCTTTAATTCTCCTTTTAAAGCTCTAAAAAATGTTGAAGAAATAAAGTGTTTTCTCTTTCTCCGACGTACTTTATATTCTGCAATTTTCTGTGCCCCGAAGAAATCATGTGCATCACAATCATGGCGCCGCAACACGTAAATATTTTGTCGTCCCACGCCATGGCTCCTGATCAGTCCTGGACGTTTTATTTTGTCTGTTTTAAGTATTTTAAGTCCCCTTATAACTTTTACTAAGTCACATATTGCATATATGGTACGTCCGTTAACATGTTTTATACGCTATGCTACCCCCAAAATGATCTCAACTAGTTAAAAGACGTTATGAGGCTTTATAATAAGCTTCCACGTACGGTAGGATAGAAGTTGAAGTCATGATGATAAGCTGGTATAAACAAGAATACTCATCCAAGCAATAGGGGCATGTACATATGAAACACACGACAATTTACTATACCAACCTGTTGAAGATCTTATTTGTTTTAACTTACAATTTTGTTTAACTTTTGCAAATCTTAATATCCTAATGCAGTAGAACTCTAATAAATCCAATTTGGTGTCATTTTCTGATTATTTGACATATTGTGAGTCTGGAAAGTTTAAGTGGGCCATGAATTGGAACTCAAGACATTAATTGAAAGGGCGGCCAAATACAATCTCACATGCTTATGTTGGGGATGTACAAGACTTTCTCTCGATAAAGCATGGCCAAGAAAACAGAAGCTAAGACACATGATGGATGATATGAACTTTCTTTTACTTGCAGATGAGAATTGAGCCCCTTCAATGATGAGTCATGTCTGCTCTAAATTATGAGAAAGTCTTCTCTCTCATTTCATAGGAATCCAATCGGGAGAATGACGTATATATATATGTAATAATACGATATATTTACAAATTATGACGATACTTTTTAGTTTACAAAATATATCAATAGATTTCTTACAAAATACATACGAAAATTTTCGCTCAAAATTTTGTGTATGAAAACTGTATGAAATGTGTATATCTGACTCAAGATTTAAAAATTCGCTCAATTTTATGTAGTCAAAAGACATAGATTGACCCCTAAACTATACTCCAAATGTCGATATCACATTCAAACTATTAAGGCGACCTATTGCACACCTAAATATTTAAAAAGTAAATTTATTTACCCTCTGAGAGCTGATGTGGCATAAAAAAGAATTATATTTAAATAATAGGAGGGTGAGGTCAAAATTAAAGTAATTTTTTTTAAATTTTAATAAAAAAATAATTTTCAACCCGTCCCACTTCTTCTTCTTTATTCAACCACCACCCTCAACCTCTCCCCCTTCTCCTCCACCTTCCCGCAACCCCTCCCCCACCCTCCCTTTCTTCTTCATCCCTACTCCCTTTCTTATTGTATAACCACCATTGTTTCCAATGAGCTTCAATATTTTCCAGTGAACTTCCATTTTTTTCGATCTTCTTCATTTTTCGGTCACCAAATTTGCATCTAATCTACCTATAAAATAAATTTTATTATTTTTTATTAAGTGGGATATTAAACTCATCAAGCTATTTTCAAAGAAATTAAAAAAAAAAATGAATGGCAAGGAGGAACCACTGCTCGTCCTCCCCCATCACTGCCAAGAGCTCCGCCATCCATGAAGGCGGAGGAGAATGGAGGGTGGAGGGGGGGGGGGGAGCGAGGGTGGTGGCGGTGAAATGAAGAAGAAGGGTTTGGGGGTGGGGTAGGGTGGCGTGAAGGTGGAGGAGACAGGAGGGTCCGGTGGCGGTGGCTCTTGGCAGAAGAAGAAAGCGGGCTGGTGGCAGATTGGTGGTTCCGGTGAGATGGGGTGGTGGTGATGAAGAAGATATAATTATTGGAGGATTTTAATGGTTAATTAGGGATTAATTAGTGTAAATATAATTAATAAAAAAAAATCAAATGAATAAAGAAAAGGAAATGAATATAAAATTAAAATTTAGGAAATTTCCAAGGTGGCGCTGACGTGGCGCTGATGTGGCGAGAAAGTGTGTTACACTTCCCATTGTGCAACTGGTCATCAGTTTGCAGGGGGTAAATAAATTCACTTTTTAAATGTTTAGGTGTGTAATAGGTCGCCTTAATAGTTTGAGTGTGATATCGACATTTGGGGTATAGTTTAGGAGTCAATCTATGTCTTTTGCCTTTTGTGTATGAAAACTGTATGAAATATGTATATCTCGCTCAAGGCTTAGAGTTCTCACATTTTACACATATGAAAATTGTATAAAAGGGTATGAAATATGTCTATAATTGTATAAACTTTGTATAAAGTTCATATTTGGTTTTAAAATTTTTTAATACAACTACAACAATATTGTATACAACTTTCATACAATGTTAATACAAAATTTTCTTCTTGTTAAATGAACATGAGAGATAAATTTTTGGGGGTGGCAGAGTTCTGAGAGAGACATGCCGTAGGCAAAAAAGCCACTTTGTCGGCGGAGCAGCGTGAGAAGATGACCACCAGACTCTTTAAAAAGTTTCAACTCCATCCACCATATTGTTACCAGCAACTCCGCCTCCATTATCCACCACCCCTGCCTGTCCTCTACTCGACTACACCGACATTCAACCAGTGGTAATTCCTTGTTCAACTAGTGGTAACTCTACAAAGACAAATGGTGAAGGAAAATAATGTTTCTGTGATCAAATTATTTGTGCAATGGTCCAACTTACCACCTGAAGATGCCACTTGGAAAGACTATCAGTTCCTCAAGGCTAATTTCCAAATCTTGATTCCCATCCTTGAGGTCAAGGATGTTTTGATGGAGGAGGGTATGTCATGATCTCAATATATTAGTAGTAGTAAATAATTGCTGAAATGTTGTTGTTGTGTGGGTTCGAAGCTGGGCACGCGTAAGGGAGTATATTAACTAACTTTTAAAAGCAACGACGGAGATTACATTTCAATTAATGAGCAACAAGGGCCAGGATCGTACCACGTCAGCGTTAGTTGTTATAAAATGTCAGAGGAGAGAGAAGAAGGCAACGAAAATCAGGTTTCCTTTCTTCTTCCTCAATTCTCTTCTTCCTCAATTTCTCTTCTCCTTCTTCTTCTAATCTCTAGTCTTCTTCAATTCTGCAGATTCATCTCAACAATGGAGAATTGATTCTATCCATTAGTATAGTTTAATTCAAAGAGTTTTAAATCTATCATTTGAGTTCCATTTTACAGTTTTTATATATAAAGAAAATTATCCCAAAAAAGTTATTTTTTTTGGGCAATAAAATGTGAATTGTTACCATACCAACAAAAGCAATTACATCTAAAAGAGCACTCATAACCTTGGCCTTAGCTTAGAGTTAGTGAGCCTCAGAATCTAGTTACATAGTGAATCAATAACATGGACAAATTTTCTACCCTTCTTCGTACTCCTATACATGTTCAGTCTTTCTCTAACTACATATTGTATTTGCTCCAAAGATAAATTTGCTCTGTACAGTGTGTCCTCTAAATATCTTCTGGTTTCTAGCAGTCCAAATGTTGTAGATGGTTGCCCCATATATGGCAGTCAACACTTTCTTCCTGAACCTGCTCCATTTCTTGCTTTTTATCCCCAGTAAAGTTTCCTGCACTTTTTGTTTCTGCAATTTAATACCCAACTAGTGCTGCACTTCAGACCACACTATTTTGGTCCAAGTACAATTATGAAATAGATGTACTACATCTTTCACCTCATTCTCTGCACATAACTCAAATTCTATAGTGTCACACTTCAGTCCCATGCCATGTACTCTAACCTTAGTAAGTAGTCTCTCCTGCGCAGCAAGCCAAAGTATGAATCTGTGTTTTGGCAGAGCAATGCTAGTCCAGATAAGATTAGCAGTCTCCACCTTTGCTCTAGCCCGTAACAGATCCTGATAGCCATTTCCCACAGAGTATTTCCCTGAAGTAGTCAAGCAATAATGGCCATTACTATGCCAATTTGTCATTCTAGATTTGATCTTGTGCAACTTCTTCCAGTACCAACTACAGTCACTTGGTGGTATGTGATTCCAAAAATCATCAGTATTATTCATATATATCCCATGAACCCATTTCACCCATAGCAAATCAGTTTTTTCCACAATCCACCAAATGAGTTTGCCTACTGATGCTAAGTTCCAAAACTTATAGCCTTTAATGTTCAGTCCACATTGCCCCTTTGGCCTACATATTTTCTCCCAATCCACCAGGTTTATTTTCCTTGTTTCTTCAGTGTTTCCCCATAAGAACCCCCTATATAGTTTATCCACCTCCTTCAACACACTTTGAGAGAGAATGAACACTGCACCCTAGAAGTTGTGTGAGGAAAAGAGAACAGATTGTATTACTTGCAATCTTCCAAAGATAGGATAAATGTTTGTTTGCTGTACCTCTGATTCTTTCAGTGATCTTAAGACACAGTTGATGACACTCCAATTTGTTCCACTTCTTAGGTGACAATAGTAGTCCCAAATACCTGATGGGAAATGTATCTGATGCAAAGCCAGTCATTCTCAATAGTTTTTCCTTCATATCATCATCTACCCCTACAATGAATATGTTAGACTTGTCATTATTTGCTACCAATCATGTTGTTGCTGAGAAATGTTGTAAGGCTTCCATAACTCTCTTTACAGATGTTTCAGTTGCTTTGCAAAATTTCATCAAGTCATCTGCAAATGTCAAATGTGTTAGTTGCATTTTTTTGCACATAGGATGGAACCTAAAATTTGGTAGATTGCCCATCTTCTTCAGAACTCTGGACAGGTATTCCATTACTAGAACAAATAGCAAGGGTGATATGGGGTCCCCTTGTCTCAAGCCCCTTCTCCCTTCAAAATACCCATGACTATTCCCATTCACTTTAATGGAGAACTTAGTGGTAGTCACACATAACATGACCAGCTGAATAAACTTAATGGGAAAACCAAATCCATGCAACATTTCTTCTATAAACTCCCATTTCATCATATCATAGGCTTTCCTTAAGTCTATCTTCACGAGGCATCTAGGAGTGGTTTTTCTGTTATAATGTCTCATTAAATCATGACATATAAGAACATTATGAACTAGAGTTATTCCACTTACAAAAGAAGACTGAGTGTCACTCACCAGAGCTGGTAATATTTGTTTCAGTCTCTTACATAGCATTTTAGAAATGCATTTATAGACCACATTGCAACATGCAATTGGTCTAAATTGTCCTGCATTCTCAGGATTGATCACCTTTGGTATCAGTGCTATGCTAGTAGCATTTAGTTGGTGCAGCATCTTCCCAGTACTCAGTGTTTCCAGTATTGCCTCTGTGATGTCTTCCCCAGTTAAGGCCCAAGTATCTCTGAAAAATCCACTGCCAAACCCATCTGGCCCTGGGCTTTTATTAATATTGATCCCAAACATTGCATCTTTTACCTCTTTCCTAGTGTAAGGCTTTACAAGTTGGACTTGCCGCTCAACTGTAAGAGTGTGACCATAGTGTAAAAAACCAAGATATGTCTTTCGTTTGCTTCCTTCATTTTCTCCCAACATATGCTTATAGAATCTGACAAAATACCAGCCATTTCTTCTGGATTATGGTGCACCTGCTGATTCTCATCCTTCAGTTGAAATACAGACTGCTGTAGTTTCTTTTATTTCAATATTGAGTGAAAATAGGTGGTATTATCATTACCTAGTTTCACCTATGTGGCTTTGCTCCTTTGTAGTAACAACATTTCTGCTAGATAGCTGGTTTTTTTGAATTTTCTCCCAAGTTCCTTTTCTCTCTATTGGAGGTTCAGGTCCAGTGGATTCAGTTGTAACTTTGCTTGCACATCCAGTAGGTTCAGTCTATCTTCTTTCACCTCATTCATTATGTTGCTGAATGCATTATTATGCAGTTTTCTCAGATTAGTCTTCAGCAATTTTAACTTTCTGACCATTTGATACATCTTGCAACTACTAATCTTCTGTTGCCACCCCTCTTGTACAATTCTCAAGAAATCTGGATGCTTACTCCATACATTGTAATACTTAAAAGCTTTCTTCTTCCTAGGTGGTGTATGCATAAGTGTTATATGGGCTGGGCTGTGATCACTTATGCCCTCAAGAAGAAACTGCGCCTTACAGGATGCAACTTTGTCTAACCAGTCTCCATTCACAAATACCCAGTCCATTTTTAAAAATACTTTACTGTTATCCCCTTATCATTCCAAGTGTAATTGCAACCACTTCTTGGTAATTCAGAAAAACCACAATAGTCCAAGCAAGCCTGGAATTCCACTACTTCAGCCATGGTTACATTAGTTCCCCCTACTCTGTCTTCACTATGTAGTACAGAGTTGAAATCACCAAGTATGATCCATGGTATGGAATTACTACCATGAATTTGACAAATATACTCCCACAAAGCCCTCCTCTCTTCTTTTGTGTTGTAAGCATACACAAATGTAATAAAAAACTAGATTTGCAAAGGTATATGTATCACCTGACAAGTTAGAGCTTGTGAACTCTCACTAATTTGTGTTACCTTGTAGGTGTCTCCTTTCCATAACATCCATATTCTACTATTATAGTGGGATAAATAATTTGTACTGTACTCCCACCCTCCAAACACTTTTTCAGCTACCCAACTAATTTTGTTTACCTTTATTTTAGTCTTTAATAGACATAATAAATCAACATTCAGATCATCACAAAGGAGTTTTACCTCCTTCTGTTTTGAGGGGCCATCCCCTCCAACAGAGTACATTAACCATCCCCTGTAGGGACAGTGTTTGGCCACCCCTTTCCCAGGTCCTCTCCACCTGCTTCTGATACTTCTCATCATCTGGTTGTACTGGTTGAAATGAATTTGACATCTGCATTTCACCCCCTTTAGGTTCAGCAACTGCTTTGGCCCACTTTTGAGATTGTATTCTCACTGGTGACTGTTGCCTATTGGTACTGTTCTGCTTATTAGCTTGCTGCTTGATTGCACTTTGTTGTATAGAAACAATGGCCCTTTCTTACTCCTTACTAGCATCAATGACTTGCTTTCCAACAACAGGACAGGTTGGTTTTTCATTATTTGGAGCAGTCACTACATTCTCAGGCTTCTTATTCTTTCTACAACTAGCACTTTCATGCCCATACTTGTGACAATAAGCACAAATAGAGGGCTTTCAATCATATGTGAATTTTTGAGTAATCACAATCCCCTTTTCATTCCTGAATAGAACTTCGTCTGGCAGTTCCTTGCCCACCTTTACTTCTATCAGCAACCTAGCAAAACTCAGCCCCAATTTCTTCTCTGTTTGCTTATCCACTATCTAAGGTTTCCCTATCAGACTTCCTATCTTGCTCAAACCCCTAGGACTCCGATTGAACTCCAACCCTGGCAGTTTAATCCAGATTGGAACAGATTGTAATTCCTCTCTAGTAAACTCTATGTCAGGTGTCCAAGCTTTGACAATAAAAAGGTTTGTTATCAAAGTGGTAGAACCCACCTTGTACTGCATCATTTCTTCCCTCTTCACTGTCAAACCTTACCAACATGATACCATTCTTCATCATCACCACCTTGTTAATTCCTTTCTTCCCCCAAATTCTCTGAACATAGCCATTTAATACAGCAAAAGGGGGATTAGCACCCAGCACATAGCATACTACTGTGTTTTGCCAATATTCAATCTCAGATCCTATGTCATCTACTTCAATTTCACCCATTAGTTGGTCCCCAATATTATCCGAATTCACATACTCCAGTTTGAAACCAACATTCGACAGTTTTGAGATATCAAAACTATCCCAAACAGTTTTAGTAGCAGTTTGCTTACCAGTGCTCTTTTCATGTTGCTCAACTTCGTTTTCCCAGGATTGGGAATTACTACTTCCTTCCTTCTGGATAACTGCTTCCCATTCCCCAAGTCGTTCCTTAGCCGGAGTTTTAACTTTTGCTGGAATCTGCTCAATTGGACTATGACTCGGTGATTTACTTCCACTTTGCTCTGGATTTATTCAGTGCAGGTATCATCATATTCCCCCTGTCCTCCATGTTTGCTCGTCTCTTCCTGTTCCTTACTTGTATTCATTATTTTTGCCTTACTTGGCTTCCTATCAAAAAAGTTGTTGTTCTTCAATTTGTTCGATTAATTGCTTGAATTAGATCGAGATCATTACAATATTTTCTATTATTAAATTGCTCTACTAATTACTTTTCATTTAAAAATGAATATATTTGACTTCATTAAAAAGTAACTTTGCGAAACGCAATAAACTCTCTTTCGTGTGTTTACTTCAAAACATCTTTTAATCTCATATTCTCTTTCATTTTTGTCCTTTTTCTCTTTCTCATTGCTTTGGGATAAGGCATCATTACCTACCCCCCACCCCCACCCCCCCGGAACTATACCCGAAGTTGCTATAACACACCTTATCCTTTCCGGGTCCTATTACTCCCCTAAACTTTTTTAAAACGAAATAATTAACCCCCTAAACGCTGATGTCCACTCTCAGATGGGAAAGTGACATACACTCTCCTTGCCACACGTATATTTCTTTGTTTTCTTTTAATTTTTTTCTCTTCCGTGTCATTTTCTTAAAAAAAAAATGAAAAAAATGAATTTTCTTCAAAAAAATAATATGAAAAATTGATATTTAAAAGATCTGAAAATTTGATTTTTTTTTTAAAACCCATTTAAAAAAAAAAAAGGAAAAAACTAAAAACATGAATTTTTTAAAAATATCGAAAAAAGAATTTTTTTTTAAATATCGAAAACTTGATTATTTTTTTAAAATGTCTTAAAAAAATCATGATTTTCATTTTCTTAGGACACTTTTATTTTTCAAATAAAATTTGAATTATTAAAAAAAATCTGAGAAAAGTGTTTTTCTTGTCAAAATGTGAAAAAAATGAATTTCATAAAAAATTTGAAAAATTAATTATTTTTTTAAAATGTGGAAGCCCGTTTTTTAAACTAAATTTGGAAAACTAGATTTCTAAAAAATGGATTTTTCATATTTTTTAAAAACAATTCAGTTTTCCATATTTTAAGAAAATGCGGATATTTTAAGTAAAAAAAATAAGTTTTCCACATTTTTATGCTTCTGGGAGAGTGAAACACACTCTCCTTGCCACGTCTCTTGCCACATCAAAGCATTAAGGGGGGGGGGTAGTAATTATTCCATTTTTAAAAAGTTTAGGGGTGGTGGGGTGGGGATAGAACCCAGGAAAAGATAAAGTGTGTCGTAGCAACTTTGGGTATAGTTTTGGAGTGGGGGTGGGGGGTGGGGGGTGGGGATGTAATGCTACCTTATCCCCGCCAATGCTTTCATTTTCTTCTCTTTCTTTCTACCTTAAACAAATTTAACAACATAAGCAAGCCTATTGAATTTCCACTTAAAAACAATTACAAAATTTAAAATGTTGTAAGCAAAAAATCTTATTGCACTTAAACACACAAGATTGCATTAATGAACACCTTGTGTACAGCGTTAAACACATGTATATATTGATTATACATTATTATACAATGATATACATTTAATATACATTGCTTGAAGGAAAAAAAATTCAAACCTGTCTCTACCATTATACCATTATATATTGTACAATCTTATATGCCTATGTATAATCTTGTATAATTATTAGTATATACATAAATATATGACTATATAAAGCATATACATGATTATATACGGATATACAAAGTATATACATATCATAGAGATCACCTTCCTCCATTCATAATCCATTAACTATGAAAAATCAAGTTCAACTCAAGCGTCCATCAACACCCCAATCTCCATTTTCCGTCAACAAACACATCAAAACTAAGCAAGAAGAAGAAGAAGAACCAAGCAAGAAGATATGGTATTGAAGATAACATCGGCAAGATCCTTCTCACAATTTTTTATTCCTCCTTCTTCGGTGAGTGATTCGACATAAATCTTATCATCGTCGTAGAAATTGAATTTATTATTGCTATAAGTACTAAGCGTCACTTTGGAGATGAGAAATTACCCATTGAAAAAATTGAGAAAGTAATGTGAATAGAAACACTCAATGCGATTTCACCCTCAATAATCATCAAACCCAGCTCAATTGAATTCCAATCGAACACCCACTTTATAATCGACTTCCTTGAGCTATTTCCGACAAAATGGAACCACCCATTTGAAATTTCACACAAAAAAAAGAAGAAAAAAAGAAGAAGATAGATTTGAAAACCCCAGAACGAAGAATGTGATAATGGGTTGCTAACTAGAGATCAAAAGATGGAATGTGCACACAGAGAGAGAGAGAAGGGAAGGGGGGGGGGGGGGGGGGGAAAGAGAAAGAAAGAAAGAGGAGCGGCGGGGGGAGGAGGAGCCTTACCTGTAAAGTCGCGATCGAAGGTGGCGTTGTGTGAGAAGTAAGTAGGATGGGCTAATCGGGTAAGTAATGGAAAATTGAGCGAAATTTGGAAATCTAGATGCCCGATGGGAATCTAGGAGTAATTGTCTCAATAAATAAAAAATGTCTTTTCAAAAATATTTAGACAAAGTTTCTCATGAGTCAATCTAAGCTGCATAACAACTCAATAAAACGGATAGAGATGAGCCGAGTTAATAAAACAAGCGGGTCATTAACCCGCCCAAACCTAAACGAGTGGATCATGATTTTATGGGCTAAATTTGCCACCTAATAGCGCCACCTTCCTTAGCTAGTCTCAATGCATGATAAGTTTACATCACTGCATTCAATACCATCAAAATATATTAGTGATAACAAAAATTTCTTCAAGATTTTGATCAACAGTCAAGATATATAGTTAAAGAGTAATTGGAGTCAATTTCTAAGGGGGGAAAGGGAATTCACAAAAAAAAAAAAAAAAAAAAAAAAAAAAAAATCTTACTAGAAGCAATTTATGTTATAGTACATGCATGACAGTAGTGTAATTGAAATAACTTAAGTTAAGATCATTTTCTAACTTTACTTCTCTTTTTTGGAAGAATTGCAAAAAGAAAAGCATATAGACACACAAAAACTAGGTAATTTCTTATTATCTATCCAAGTTTTGATGGACAGAGTTATCAAGTATCATATTGGTGTGGTGAGAGGTAGCACCGTGAGATTAATCAAGGAGTATGTGTCACGACCCAAAACCGTGAGGTTTCCCAAAACCGTAAGGTTTCCCAAAACCGTCTCTAGACCTGTACAAGAGTTTCTAAGATTTACAACTCAAATGAAGTACCATACAATCTAAGTACAACCTCTGTTTTAGAATGAAAGTTAACATAAAGCTTTGGAGTGGACATCGTGAGATCTTTGGAAGCTAATGAAATCTCGAACATAACCTTTAAAAACTCTACACTCCAAATGGAGTACAACAAGAGTAGTATTAGTACAACACACGTACCGGTAAGCGTCATAGGCCGACAACAATTAGGAAAACAATCATGACAGATAGAAGTCAACAGATAAGAATGTAGGCAATCAAACGCAGTTAATAGGCATGCTCAGATAACGGTCGCAACAATTAGTTACAATATAGTAATCGTCTCAGAGCATGGGCATAGATAGAACCTTCTAATCCTCAATCCATTAGTTTTCTAAATACAGACTCATACATGCATAACCTGCCCAAACTCATATCAATAAAAATGTCTTGCTAGGTTCAATTCATATCCTCAGTCATATTTCTAATCCTCAATATGAGTCCTCCTTACAAAGAATCCTACCACGTAACTTAACAAACCTTTAATGAGCATTACACAACCAAGGAGAGGATAACAAGAAAATCACAATGATGTAAATGTAGTGCACATGAATGGGAATGTATGCAATGCAATGTCCAGTCCATACACACATGCTACGGACAGAAATTCTCCACGTCTCGGTAGTTATGACCCATGGAGGACCCGCGAAGTTCATGTACCAGTCACTCCGCACACAGCCCAGAGATGACTTCCACGCTACTAGCCACCCTGCACACAGCCCAGAGATGACTTCCACATTACTAGCCACTCCGCACACAGCCCAGAGATGACTTCTATATCAAACCAGTCCACAATCTCGGATGTTCCTTTCTCTCTTATCAACACCAGTACCAATCCCAGTCCGTATCAATGAATCATGTAAATGTGTATGAATGCTATGCATGATGTCAATATCAAGTGTAAATCACAATCAACTAACATTCGTGCCTCTACATGAGCATACATCACAATACTAACCCTATATCGATGTTCTTCCTTTATCGATGATAAGTGACAAGATAAGTGAGAGATAGATGTATTACAACACAACATAGAAAATGGGCAACAAGCCTAACACCTCACACGTGGAAACAAGTCAAACCACAATAAACAAGGCGACGAGCCCACAAGGTCCAACAACAATACCAACCTAAGAATATCCATCCTAATTTCATTCCCGAAGGTTTACATGCTTCCTCCGTCACTCACTAACTTCTACATATGCTTCGCTAATTGAAATCCAACCAAAAGGTAAATAAGGCATCAAATTCAACATATAGCACATGGTGTTAGCCCAATCATGCCAACAAGCCACAAGTCCACATGGTCACAACAAAGACGACAATATTAATATCATAAAATGGCGACAAGCCACACATAAATAACACCAACCTAGAATATCCATCCCAACACTATGTACGAAGACCTAAGCATGCTTTCTCCATCAATCCCTATTGATCACATACCCAATCCTAATCGGAGCATGCTTTCTCCATCAATCCCTACTGATCACATACACAATCCTAATCGGAGTCTAACTCAAGTAAGTCGTAACCTACCTCGAAGCCGAACAGGTGCCATGAACATCCGTTTGAACTTCACCTTCCATTTTCGGAACATGCCGAGACGAGTAGGGTCTAGGAAGGCAAATAAATCGAGTAAGCATGCGTTCTGAACATATAATTTGTTATAATCCTCGAAGGGTTCCAAAAATGCCTAAGAAACGACCCTGGGCCCACAAGGGTAAAATCAAAACTTTACCTTTTGAACAAGTTTACTAGATTCTCCAATGAGTACTAACCCTAATTTACAGTCATCTATCCCAATTAAGCCATCAATTTTATTTCAAAAAACCCCCAACTTCAAGAAGAACCCTCCCTTAACTCATTTAGAAATCAATTCCAAAATAGAATTTGGACTTAGAAAGTAATTTCTCAAGCTAATAATCCACTATTACTCCTTAACCAACAAGGTTTTAGTAAAAGAACATCATTTGCCCACCTAGGGTTTTGCTAATCACAAGAGTTTCTCCCAAATGTTTAGAATTCCTAACAAAATTTCAAATAAAAGGAAGAGGAGGGACAAAAGGAAATGGAAAGGGTCAAGGTTAGCTCTTACCCTCTTCATTGGCCATGGAATAACCCTCAAGAACTGCTCCCTAACCAGCAAACAAAAGAATTTGGTGAAATGAGGGTACAATCCCGAGGTGAAAATTTAATGTTAGGTTTGATACAGCGAATTCCGCTGAGGCGGGCTCGCTCCAGCGGGAAAACCACTCGCGGAAACGGACTCACTTAATTTGCGAATTGCCGCTAAAGCGGAAGAAATGTAGCCGAGGCGGGCTCGCGGACGCGGCCCGCCGATCGCAGGGGCGGAAGAACTGAACCGAGAATTTCAACAATGATTTAAATTTCCTCCCAACTCAGCTATAGGTCACCCTTACCCGAAATCCTACTCGTAGAAACTATTGGTGCGAGCCTGAACAAGATTTTTTTTGAGAAAAATAAAATGAAAGTCCGTAACGACCAAACGGGTCGTTACAGTATGCAAATTGACCCGAACACCATGATTTTTTAATTTTTAATTTTTTATAAAGGAGAAGAGAATTAATGAAAGGGAGAGGGAAAGAAAAGGCAAATATACCAGAGAATGAAACAAGCAAGAAAATCACATAAACCATGCAAAGGCTCTTCATTGTCAGTGCTTGTTTGAGCATTGTTTTCTTCAAAGTGCAACAGCAAATACGAGGAAAAAGAGTTAGGTTGAGGGTACGTAATTTATAGTTGAGCGACTTAGGTTTTCTACTGTTGCAATTTATAGTTTTCTATCAAGTCTTAACGGGTAACAGCTGCACGTAATTTTCTGTTCAAACATTAATTGGTAACCTTTAAAAGCGCAAAACATTCAATAGGTCAAAATATACTGATAATTTAAGGAAAATTTTCACTTAAAATTAAGGCAATTGCAGCCGGTAGGTAATGCTTTAATTTGTGCCAACATTAATTGGTAGCATTAATGGAAAAAAATCTTCTACAGTAGGTCAAAAAAAAATATTGATAGTATAAGAAATTTTAAGACTACTAGTGAATAAAACTTTAAGCCTTAAATATATGGAGGCTTGAATTAATTTTAACTTGTCCATTAATAACGAAGAGGTTTAATTATGCACGGTTGAGTATATTTCCTTTTATCTATATCTATCTATCTACATATATTAAAAGCACGAATAATTTTCGCTAAATGTTGAACGACAAAAATATCCTCAAAACGTTGATCGATTTTTATGCCCTTACTTATTTACATTAATATTTACAAGAACTAATAAAAAAGGACACGGTTGGAAATATGCATTAGGATGGAGAGTTTGTAGTAGACTATAATTGCATTGTACGGACAGTGTTGTGCAAAACCTACAAAAATACAAAGAGTAAGACTCTAAGTTTGAGTCTACATGCAATGCCATAAGTTGCACACGTACAAACAAGATGATTAACTCTTTACATTAATTAACTATATAATGAGTCCAATCAAGAACTGGATACCTGCGCTTTCCTGTCCAACCAATAAAAGCACTTCTTCAGTTTTGTTTGTACGCTTTCCGTCTAGATCTTCCCTTTTCTTTTCGATTTAAATACAAGAATGTATGAATGTTGCTCTAAATTGAATCTCTGTTCAATCCTGCATGCAAAAGGTACGTCAATTTATAAGCTATTTCATGCTAATAATTTCATTATGTCATAGTATTAGATATGTACACGTTCGAGCTAATGGCTTACAATTTATCATGTTGTTCCCTTTTATCTTACATCCAGTTGGTGATATGAGTGAAAGTATTAGCCCTTTACTCCTAATTAAATTGAGCATGTTTTAGGGAGGACCGGAATTTGTTGATGAACTATGTTATGTTGTCCAAATCTTGCTCGCGTGCTATCTAACTTGTCACTTTCTCTTCTTAGCCTTATCAATAAATTGAGATGGATTGTAATAATACTTGGACAAGTTTGATTTAGTTGTTGCAGTCTTTTACATGGCAATCTCTCTGGAGTTGGCTTTTCTACTGTCCAAGTTCTCAAATTGCATTGAATACACAATGTGCTCTAATACTACGTGTTTCTCCCGTTGTTTTAATTGCACTCACTACTAAGAAAAATAGGAATTAGTGATGGACAAATTTTGTAATGACGGATTATATTAAAAAAAATTATTAGTTACAAGCAATTTAATGACGGACCAGTGACGAAGTTCGTTGCTAATTCCAATCTTTTAGTAGTGCCTGTTAAGTTTGAAATTCTTTATTTCTGCAGGGATGATCTTCTCCCAACCAGCTAGAAATTTAAGAAGAACGATAGTGCATTGGATTCCAATCACTACAAAAGAATGAATAATTTGCGGAGGCTGAAAGTTACAATTCGCTGAGGTTTTAGCCCCCTCTAGCAACTAGCGGAGGCTAAAACCTCTGCGAATTGCAACTTTCAATCTCCGCAAATTATCCATTTTTTTGTAGTGAATGCTCACCGGAATATGTGTTAAGAAGTTAGAAAAAAAATTCAACAATACTTATTTTCATGTATTAATTAGGCGTTTGGCTATAGAAACCAAATATTTTTCACTTTATTTGGAATTTTTGAAGTTGGAATTGAAGATGAAATTTTGTTTGGTTATAGTTCTTGTAAAGAATATTTGATTGTTTGAATGTACTGAAAATGAAAAAAGTTAAATATTGATCTCTTCACAATAAGATGTTGTAAGTTTACATAAACGTATTAAACTGGTTTGTCTTAGAATTCAATTAACTTTAAGTGGCGTAGAATGCTTTTTCACTAACACAAGGACTTCTTAGGATTAAAAGACTAGAAATTCCCTTTGTAAGTTGTTTAAGTTGTGATACATGGATACATACACCAGACAAGACATTTAAGCACGGTGCATATATATTCGTTTATGTTTTTAATTTCCATGAAAACTAATGATTATTATGTTAAAATGTTAAATGTAGTACGATTAAAATATCTCAAAACGTTAATTGACATGTATCCTTGTTAATTAAAATATCACTATAACACTAATTTACATAAATGTAAAAGTTATAGAGTCCAAGCTGAAAGTCCAATTTAAAATGCATATTGGTATATTAATACCTTATAGAAGCAAAATATAAAGTTCATGACTGGATGAAAATCAAACCGTGCTCTATAATCCTTGTCTGACAAGGCTGAACAAGATCTAAGGGGTTTTATCATGTTCAACACTTGATAATATAAGTTGCGTATTAGACAAATTTGAGAATGGTTAACAACTTATATTTTTAAAGAAAGGAGATTCAATTGAGTTCCCATTCTTTAACTTTGCTCCACCACTGAAGATATTTGCGCATCGCACGAACATAAAGACTAGTTATTTTAAAAGCATGAATATAAATGTTGGTTGATCAAAATATCTTTTAAATATTGAATAACTTTTATACCCTTAATGAAAGTCCAATCCTATTTCTTTTAAACATACTTCTTAAATCAAAAAACCTAAACTATAAACCTAAAAGCACGTTAGTAATATTCTTTAGGGACATTCTTGTTACTACTAGGAGGTAAGAATTAACTATATCGTTAAGTATATTAGGAACGTATTTATTTAAGTTAGAAAACGACACGTATTAGCATATATACTCCTTTGCACACGAGGTGGTAGTAATTATTAGATCATATTTTAATAAGCTTAGGTGTTCTTAGTTACCTTTTGCCTCTTATGTTTAATTTTAAAATAAAATAAGAGTCATTAAATTAAAATATTTTTTTCAAGATAACGAGTAAAATAAATATAACAATGTTGAATAAAATTTTAATTTTTAGAATTTATCCAATATCAAGGACTTTGAATTCCTAATTAACTAATAATGTAATATTACTAAATTAGCTACATAATAAAATTCAGATGGGTCGGGTTACTTATGGGTTGGGTCTAATATATATATCTATGTGGGCCAATAAATCAGTACGACCTATTTTATTAAAGTCATACGTATGACATCTAATAATTTCATTAAAATGAGGGACATTTTTAACCATAAAGGGCATTTGGGGTCCGGAAGGAGGGACATTTTTAACCTAAACCTAATATTAAGGCCAATAGGAGTCCAACATGTGGAAAGAGGAAAAACTTAAACCATTTTTAATACGCTGGGGACTTTTTTTGCCCTTTCCATTTTGCTTTTAGTGGCATTTTCACGTAGGTAAAAAAAACATGTGAAATATTAATCGACTTTTATGCCCTTCCACATTATAATATTTTTGTAAGAAAATTATTCTGTATTGGATAAAATTGAAACATTTGATAATTCTAGAATATATATAAGTTGAAATTTTATTATTTAGGTATGCAATTCATAGTATTTGATGCAAGATATATCCGTGCAAAGTATGAACGTAGAGACTAGTAAGTAATAATATCATGATGAACATGATTAATTTGTCTGATGTTTGTTCTAAAGGGAACCCAGGCCCAAGTGGAGGAGGTGGATTAGTCAGGAATCAAAGAGGAGATCTCATTTATGCTTATGCCATTTACTTAGGCAACATCACAAACAACTTGTCTGAAGCTCTAGCTCTTAAGACTGGTTTGGAGTGGTGTCTGAATAATGCAGTAAACAAATTGGAGGTTGAAAGTGATTCAAAGATACTGGTGGATTGGATTTTGAACAAGTCTAAGCCTCCATGGCCACTTTTGGACATCATAGAACAAATCCAAGATATGTTTGAAGCCATACAATATATAAGCATCAGACACTGCTTTAGAGAATGCAATAGGGCAGCGGACAGTTTGGCAAATTGGGGACTGAGTAGTGGATGTAGCACTCGCATGAACAGCTTCCAGGAGCTCCCAAAAATCACCAAAGGAGAGGTCAGGGTTGACAAGATGCAATTAACCTCCTTCAAGAAATCTGTAGTTAAAACTCCTTTTATGTGCATAGAACAATGTATAGAAATTATCTGTTTGATGTACCCTGATGTCTCTATGTTAGTAGAACTGAGGAGATGTATCATCTACTCAAACATAGAATTTTTTTTGTGATCTTTAGATGAAATCCTACTTACATGAGATGGAGCTTGTTCCATCAAGTAGGTGCAGGGGGTTGCTTTCCCTATTTTTTTGGGCTGATGGTGTTATGGATAAAAGAAAGGCATTCTCCAGGTTGGAGATGACTAAATTGAAAAAAAAAAAAAAAAAAAAAAAAACATGATTAATTTGCAAAGAAGTTCAATTAATCATCAAGAATGAAAATAATTTCGTGCTTTTTGTGTTTCCTTTTCCTAGCTAATTTCTTTTACGGTAAAACACTTATTCGCACCAGATGTTTATATCAAAATTTATCATAGTTAGGTGATTTATGATTAATCATGGTTAAGTGATAGATGTGCATGTTCAAACACATGTCAGACGTATATTGGTTTGGTATAAACACCTAGGGGTGTCAATGGTACTGCTAGGGAGATTATTTTATAAAATATATACCATGCCAATTTCTTCGATTATTTTATTTTGTTTTGCATGCCAATTAAGACTTTGTGAAACCGTTCCATCATCTTGATTTCTCTTCTGTATCTTTTAAAATGGCTTTCCTAGCCTGGAGAGCAGTCCAAAATAAACTATCTACTGATGATAGCATTTTCAGGTTTGGGATTAATCTTGCATCCAAATGCTGTTGTTGTTATGGTCAGGCAAAGCTGATTCATCGCTTCTTAATAACTGCATCCATGGTATTTGGATTTTGGACTGTAACAATTATGCAGAAGCTTCAATTAGCGGCCATCTATGGAGTGAATTGGTGCAAGCAACAGGGCCTCCTCAACTATGACTTGGAAATGGACTCTTTGATAGTCACTGAAATGCTCAAAAATGGAGGCACTACCAACCTCAAACTCAAGAAATTGATTGATCACATTCTCAGAGATACCAATGGTAAATTTTCTTCACTGCTATAGGAAGGCTAGCTATGGGGCTGACCTTTTGGCTAAATTGGCGTCTTCGAGTGGAAATAATACCATCTACAATTCTTTTGATCAGTTTTCAAAACAATTGACGGGTACTATTTCAACTTGACGATTGACAACTCCAATCTCCAAAGTTTAAATAAGGAGGAGATATATATGACAAAATTTATATATTATCAGTGTACAAATATTAGATATATCTGAATCACTAGGTATTGATCTAAAACCGTCTTCTTTACACTTGAAAACTTAACTAGAATTATGACAAGAAGAGAAAATCAACCTAAGAGACAACCATAGATAACAAAATCTTTAGAAAGGAAAAGTTCTTAAATTCAAGATTGATCAACTATCCTTAAAACTTTTCAAAAAACTAAAACTATTTTTAAAAAAGCACAAATCACCTTAGTTGTAACTTTTTTTTTTTTGTTCAGTAAAACAACTTAAAAAGTAGCAACTTGGAAATCCAACATAACATAAAATAAATACATGAAGAAAATGATAATTGAAACCCACAACAATTGCTTGATTATACTTGAGAGAATACTAATAAAACTAGTTGAATACCACTTAGCCCTTTCATCATTCACTTTTCAATGATCAAATAGCCATCAGTTAGTTCCAATCCAATTGCGATGACGTCATCCCAACCTGAGCTCCAAATCGGGGCCATTTGGATCATTGTAACATTCCAATCGAAGCTCCAAATCTAGGCCATTTGGATCATTGTAGTTATGCAGATAATCTTGTTGGAGTAAGAACAAGTACCCTTCAGGGTCTTCTTCAAAACGATCAATCACATTGGATATCATCGCAATCTGTTAGAAAAGGGAAAGGAGAAAGAAAAACCTATGAGTGATAGTATTTAGAAAATAGTAATAACTAACTGTGTTACTCCTAGTTTTCAAAAATATTACCGAGTGCGAGTTGGATCCCTCAAAACTAAAGCATTTTTGGCGGATCCAACACATATGCGACAATATTTATAAAGAATCCAAGCAACATAGGAGATAAATAGGAAATGGAAGTGCATCTTCTCTTAATTTAGCATTTTCATTTTGCAAGTCTTGTAAGATTGTTCCTTGTTGCTCAGGATTATTGCAAGTAGCACAAAATCGTTTCTTCAACTCAAAACACATTTGCAAGTTCTCTGAACACAATCTTCTATTTTCCAAACGAATAATCTCACTTTCTTCCATATCCCTTTGGGCCTGAAATTAATGTAACTCGATATCACAATTTGTATACATATATTGATCCAGTATAAGAGTAATTGACCTTTTAAATCTACAAAACAAAAAATAAACAATGAAAATATTCTTTAAAAAAAAAGTGACTATGATTGTTGTGATAGCACTGACGGGAGTAGTTTAACAAAAAAAATTCGTTGCTCGTCCCTTTTTGGACAATTGCTTAATGAGTGACCATCTTTTTATTTTTCTTGGAATTTATGAATTTTCTAAATCACGATCTAAAGATTCCTTTTGAGCAAACTGAAAATTAATGTTATGAAAAAATGTTAGACCACAATATAAAATTTTGTAAGTTATTGCAAACGTTAGACAACAATCTATTGTGTTGTGTATAAAGTTGAGTAATAAATGAGCAAACATTAGACCTGAGTAGAAACTTATGTTATAAAATGAGCAATGAAACTTATGTTATAAAATGAGCAATGAAGACATGGATTTCACCAAAAAGATTTTGAAAAAAATCTTAAAGTGTCACGCGCAGCTGTCAAACCCACAACCAATTAGCATTTTATGAACCTTTTGTTGTGAACTAGAAGCTTCCTTTTGTCAAGAGAATTCAACAATTTAAAGATATTTATAGTTAAAAAAAACAATATAATTAACCTTTATATATACATAGTATAATTTTTTGGCGACCATCAAAATTTTCTAATAAGAACCTGTATGTGGCATCGTTTGTTATCAAACCACATTTTGACTTGTGTTGTATCAAGCCCTAAATCCTCACTCAATTGTTCTATCACACGACTTTCTGGGTTTTGCATCTGATTAAACACCCTGATCAGGAAAAAAAAAAAGGGTTACAATGTGAAAAATCAATTGATAAAAATAAAAATAAAAAGTAACAGGAAATTAACAATCTTTTCCCCAATTTTTCACATGAAATTATTTTATTTCATTGAACACTTGCTCCGGATCTACTTCTGGATCAAAATTGCTCTAGTAAACAACAAAAGAAAATAGATAGATGGGAGATAGGAAAATAGAAGAGATTATTGTACTAACTATTCTATTTTACTTTATCAAAATAGTGAAGTGAAACATGTGAATCTGTTAAGTAATTAATAGAAATTGAAATGGACGGAGAAAAATAAAATGGAGAATTAGCAAACTAAAAAACAAGGAAATCAGATACACCACTGGAAAAAAAGAAAACTATATCCTTTTTTGAAACAAAATTAGAAACCAAATCTCAAATAATAACATTTTTAAAAATTAAAAACAATGTTTTTAGAATAACATGAGTTAGTACATAAATCTCAAACCTATAAACACTACTAAAAACGTAGAATTACAAGGAACGTTTCTCAAAACGCCATTTGAAGTATGAGATTTTTGACAGAAATTTCATCAAAAACGTTTCTGACAAGCCATTTTTTACGAATTTCATCGGTAATTATTGTTTTTAGTAGCAAGATGCACGAAAGGCTATGATAAACACCAAAAAGAACATCAAGAATGAGTAAAAACCTAGAAAAATTGAAAAGATAAAAAAGAGACGGAAATTATTCATTCAACAAACTCACTCTTCTAGTTTCTCGGTTACTTGTTCAAACGAATATTGATAAACCGGTTTTTTCCCATTCTCTTGACCAGAAGTTGACCCAAGGCTTTCATCAGTTTGAGAATCCATGAAGAGAGAAAAATGAAACAATAGAGAAAATAAAAAATTGATAAATAAATAAATTCAATTATGAGTGAAGAACATATAGAAGAGTTCGCCTTAGTTTTGTATTTATTGAGTCTTGAAAGTGAGAAAAGTATGACCATCTTGGATTTTTGTGGAAAATATTCAAATGATCTGAGATTACGTAATCTAAGTAACTACTCATTAATAAACTCTAAATTTATTGAGTCTTGGAACCAAAAATAAACTCTAAATACTGAATTATCAGCATCAGGTATTTATATCTAACTCGTAATTAACCTGAAATTGGCCACAAAGGCAAATACTTCATTTGATTATTTAGTTCTTAAAATAAAAATGAAGTGCTTAGTCTGTCTGGTGTAGTTTTTGGTGTTGTTGTTTCTGAGATTAAAGGACTTTCTCATGGTGTTTCTGGTTTATTTTTTTCTTTTTCATTTTACGTTCCACAAAATGTAATTGCCAAACATTAAATTTACGGAGACTAAAAGTGATTACTTCGTCAAATTTAAAAGAATCAAATTGTTGAGGAGTAATAATTAGAGGTGGGTTCAGAAATTTAAGTTGATGACGTTGACCTTTGAGGTTCTTATAACTGAACTCATCAACAACAATGAAAACAACATACCCAGTGAGATCCCACAAGTGGGGTTTGGGGAGGGTAGAGTGTACACAAACCTTACCCCTAACTTGAGAGGTAGAAAGGTTGTTTCCAATAGACCCTCGGCTAAAAAAAGCAATAATAAAGCAGATCACATAGGAAAAAGGAGCAGTAGCTACAACAAAACAGTATGCTAAGCAAAGAATAAGAGATAACAACTAATAATAGAAATCGAAGGACAAGAAACTACCAAAGAGAGCCTACGACTACTAGTAAGGAAGGATAAGCGAGACAACACTCTACTACCTACTAACCTTCTACCCTAATCCATATACTCCACAATCTTTTATCTAAGGTCATGTTCTCTGTAAGCTGCAACTCATCGTACTTTCAAAATTATGAATTTTGATCTAATAGTTGTTGAAATATTTGTTAGTTTTCATATACATATATATACTCCGCAATAAAGACATTAGGTTCGAATAAATTTTGGCACCGAATCACTAGATCTTCCCCTGCCAATAATTCTTCTCATTTGTACTTTTTCTACTAATGTATGTTAGAAATTGTTGAATTTGTTAGTAAATTTTCTAAATACTCTCAGCGTTTTCCTAAAAATGAACAAAATATCAACTATGCTGCTTTTGCTAAAATACTATGTATGATAATATATATTTCACGTCAAAAATACTGAGTTCAATCCGCCGCTGTAGGAATATCTTCATTTCTGTAGGTTCACTAAAGCAGCCTAGCCTACAGTAAAGTCCAAACTTGAGGTTTTTTGTTATTTGATTTTGCATACCTTTATACAACTACGAAGACTTTTTAAATAAGAAAACACAACAATAGATCTCAACGAAGGTAAGGTAAGAGAAACAATAGAAATTAAATTTGAAAATAAGAGAGTTACAACTATTTTACTAGGTAACTCATGAGTAAAGTTCAGGGCCATCTCAACAAGATTGGGAACCTAAAGTTAAACTTCAGAGAGAGGTCCTAATTTTTTTAAAGGAAAGATCATCATTTATAATTTTTATTAACGTCTACTTTTCTATCTTTTTTCTATGTCAAGTCGTTAATTATTGTTATTATCATCTAACTCAACTCTATTAGTGACTTGTTCATTTGAAGAACATTCTCTCCTATTTTCCATTTCAAGATTTTTATTATTTGTTAAAAATCTATCAAGGGCTCCTTTTTGAGATTTAATTTAATCTTCAAATTTTTCTTCTTTTTTTTTTTTCCCTATTTTTGCATAACCAGATTCATATTTTCTAGTTGACATATTTAAATTGGATAAATCTAATAATAACTAAAACTAGTATATATACTTATGAAGCAAGAATATCAACAATGACAGATTTTCAAAGAAAAAACATAAAATAAAGTTAATATAAAACCTGGCTCAATAATTTGATAAGTTGATATAATGATATTGAAATAGTGTTGCTCTGCTTCAATATAATGATTGCTTGTTGTAATGCTTAAAATTTTGAAGAAGATATTGGAAAGGAAATTTTGATCTTTTCTAACTAGTAAGCTGCAGTAAGTTGTCGTTTGAGAGACTTTCCAATATTGAGAATAAGAATAGTAAATGGAATGAAAAGGGAAAATATAGGAATAATAATGTGGACCCATATTAGCTGTTAGGATATAAATGAGGCAATAAAACCAATTACCATTCACCAATTATTACAACGGTCCCCACATTAAAAAATAAAGTTATTGCAATTTCTTTCCAAAAATATCTCTTCGAATTTAATAGTACACAAAGTTTTTTTATAATATATATATATATATATATATATATATATATATATATATATATAGGAAAAAAAAAAGGAGGCCCCTAAAACGTTGGGGCCCCAAAAATATCGTTTTTTTATCGCCTTATAGTCTAGCCGCCTCTTTATTTTAGCAATAACTAACTTTTTTTCTAACTCCTGGCCAAAAACATTTGATGGTGAAGCACACATGATATGTTTTAACTTAAGAAACCAAGCCATCATGCTGTTACAGTTAGCCAACTTATCAAGGTTACTTGATTACTGTTGAGAAGCATTCTTCAAAACCTTTGCGCTTTATTTATGAATTTTTTGACGACTTTGGATTAAAAAAAACATATTTTTCTCTTGCTAAAACAAGTTTGTAATATTGCAATCTCATTGAAAGTTTCTAGCTCCAATTCTACTCATCGTCATGTACTTTCTTCATAAAATTGGCAAACCTAAATAACTTTTCGTTCTGCAAAGGAAAAGACTCAAATAAAGTTAGTAATCTTTAGGATTTACGTTATATACACTGATACAACAAATAATTTCTTACGTTCTCAGTGAATTTTAACCTTTGATACTTGATATCACGTGACAACGAATTTTATTATGGGAATTATGGTCCTATTAGAATAGGGTTACTCTATAATTATGGTAATACATGAATTTTATTCCTATTAGAATAGGCTTACTTTAGGCGGTGACTTACTTGTATATAAGGAGGTCATATTGTGAATGATAAGGCAGAGAGAAAATTCTTCCAAAATATTCTTGTCTCTTTACCGCTTTCACGTTTCTTTAGATATAAGCATAGTATCAGAGCCACGTTAGAAAGAACACTAAAACCCTAAAATACGTGATAATGGCTGGTGACAAAGGCAAAGAGAATGTCGGTAGGGAAGACAAGATTCAGAGAAAAACAATCTCTCCGTATGACATTACGTTGAATGAAAATCCTGAAATTGTTGGAACACAAGTCCAATTGAAGGGTGAAAACTATGAAGAATGAGCTAGATCCATGAGGACAGCCTTAAGAGTAAGGAAGAAATTCGATTTCGTTGATGGAACAATCAAGAAACGGGACAAAGAGTCGCCGGATCTGGAAGACTAGCGGACTATAAATTTACTATTGGTTTTGTGGATTCGTAACACCATATATCCGACACTTCACTCGACTATCAAATAGAGAGGAAATGAAGGAATTATGGACAAGTATCCAGGAGCGTTTTGCGGTTGTCAACGGTCCTAGAATGCAAGAATTGAAGTGGAACTTACGGAGTGCAAGAAGAAGGGTAGGATCATAGTGAATTCCTATGGAAAACTCTCAAAGCTATGGGAAGAACTAGAAAAATACGAACAGCTCCCAACTTGTACACACGGTAAGTGCACGTGCAATCTGGGAAGGGCTTGGAGGCCAAAAGAGAAGAAGAAAAGGTGCATCTTTTCCTCATAGGGTTGGATAAGATGATGTATGGAACGGTAAGGTCCAACTTACTGGTGCAAGTCGTTGCTATCTTTGAACAAAGTCTATTCGAAGTTGGAAGATCCTGTGAAATGAGTCGCATGTGAAACAAAGGATCGGAGTGAAACTATGGCTTTTACAGTGCAAGGAAACTATTAGTACAGGGAAAAAAGTGAGGGGATAAATAATGGTTTATTTTGCACATTTTGCAAGAGGTCCAATCACAACATTAACGGATGCTTCCAACTCATCGGTTACCCGGAGTGGTGGCCGGGTAATCAAAACGTTGAAGGGTAGACAGGTGGTCGAAGACGAGGACAACCACAACAACAGAGAGGTGGTCTAGGATCTAGTGAGGGAAGAGAAAATAACCGGGCTAATGTTGTGGTGACTAAGGGTGGAAATCAAGAGGAACTAGGACCGGTGAACATAGGCCGGACAGGACCCCCAAATTGATTAACGGGTACCGAAGGACTATGATTCACATGTTAAAGTCACAAAAGATGAACACAAACAACAAGATGGATGGTAAGACCCAAAACTCATCCTGGATTATTGACTTCGGGGTGACAACCCGTGTGACAAGTAATCTAGAGGAGCTGTGTAATCAACGAGACATTCTCGAGGGTCTGATTTCCGAATAAGAGTAACTCAGTGGCTACTAAAGAGGGAACGATCAGGCTGAATGATACGATATGGTTGATGGATGTTCTCTATGTTCTTGATTTAATATGCATATTAATTTTTGTGTCGCAACGAATTGATCTTTTAGATTGTGATCTAACATTTAACAAACTTATGTGTGATATACAGGACCCCACCACGAGGAAGCTGATTGTCACGACCCAAATTACTAAGCCATGAAGGCACCAACTCCCACCAAGTAGGTAACCCACCCACAACCTATTAGAAAAAATTAATAAGGAAATTATACAAGTCATTTTTAAAGTCTTAACAAAACTGATAGACATAAAACATAAGAAAAGCGGTACAACCCCCGTAATATGGTGTCACTAGTACAAGAACAACTAAGATACGAATATAAGTCTGAAGAATTATGCAATACTCTATCTGAAATAAAGGACATAAAATAAAAAGGGAAAGGGAATATGGTGCTGTGAATTGGCTAGTAGCTCACCCCGGATCCTCTTAGACAGCTCCTCAACGGAAAGTGAGATCATGTGCTCCACTCAAACTGGGATTGAATGTGAACACAAAAAGGTGCAACAAGTGTAGCGTGAGTATGGAAAATCAACGTGTACTCAGCAGCATCGTCAACTGACCCTACCGAAAACGGAGATGAAGGCTGGTCTTCCGAATACTACTTCCACACTTAATTGTTGTTAGTCCATCATAATAATCATAATAAGTACAATAATCTCATATTTCAATCCTCGGTAAAAGCCTCTAACCCAAGTATTCAAATAAGCACTTAAGGCAAACCAGACAATAATGCAAGTAAGCCGAACGATCAAGACACCAATGAGATAATATGATATGCCATGATATGCAATGTAAGGCCTTTTTCCATCACCTGGTACACACACGTTATAAATCGTGACTCACGGGGGACTCGCGAGGTCCATATACCGACTCGAAATTTCTCTTCGGGTTCTACGCCACATTTGGCATCAAACCACAATACTCAGCCTTGTAGGTTCCAAATCACAGTACTCGGGCCTTAGGCTCACATTACTTGTCTCTAACTAGTCTGACTCGAAATACCATCATCACTCCGTCTGGAACCATTTTCCCTCAGACATCACAAATGTATCCTCAAAAGCACATGAGATACTATATAAAGCATGAATATGGCAATCACAACATAAGGAACCAAGCTAAGTAATAAAGACTCAATCTTTAGCTCTTTTCCACTTTTAAATGAGTATTTAGGAGTGATGAGAAGATACAATCATAGATAAGACAGATAATAAGCATAGAAGCAATAATAAGGGACCACATATCCCAATCACAGACACATATCACTCTATTCTATCAGTAATGCCCAAAGCATGGCACTTAGACCGGACTATACAATTCAAATTACGCAAATACCCATATCATGGCATCGGTACCCGATACAAGTGTTCGTAACCTCACAAGTATCGGGACCCCCTTTAGTTACCCTATTATCCCCTCTTGTTAGTCCAATTAAACCAACCACAATGCTTTTATTAAGGTCAAAAGTCTCAACATGCCTTAATAGGAGTCTGATGATCATTGAAAAGCCTTGCCCTTTTGTAGAGCCTAGAAACGATCCCAATCTATTCAAACATGGATTATACGTAAGAATACGAGTCTTTCGGCATCCATATTTCCATATAAAGGGTTCAAGTTTATATAGTCAACCTAAAACCCCATCCCCAAACCCCAAAGGTTAAAACGGTAATTTCATAGGAAAAATTTGATTCAATATGGTCAAATTATTACTCTAGGAAGTCATAGGATTCCAACGATACCCATAATGCTACACTTTAGTTCCGGAATTAAAAGTCACCCCAAACTAGGATACTGAGCACCAAAGGGTAAAATGGAAAATTAGATAAATAAATAGTTTATCCATGATCTATAGAGTCTAGATACCAAGAATCAATCAAATCCAACATCAATTTCATGATTAATTGAAGAAATCTTTATTTTAGACTTAGGGTTTATAAACCCCCAATTCCCCAATCTTAAATCATGATTTCTAGCATGGAATCCCTTAATAATCGATGATATGATAGGTAGATTAGAAACTTACCCACTTGATGAATCTTGTAATCCCTCAAAAATCTCCTTAGACCGAGTCCCAAAGCTCCAAATATGTGAATGGACAGTCTAAACTCGAAATGGGGATTTAATAGAATTTTGCCTAGCGATTTGCGCCCTAATCCTCGCACCTGCGAGGTCGCATCTGCATCCTAAGGCTCGCAGATGCGAGGTCCACTTACATAGCCTAAAACTGCAGGTGTGGCCCAATGCACGTAGATGCGGCCTCGCACCTGTGAGCCCTCTTCTCGCAGATGCAGGCTAGAGCCCACTCAGCCAAAAATCGCACATGCGACCCACCTTGCATAGGTGCGAGCCATGTCTCGTAGATGCAAGATACCAAAAAACTTTGAAAATCCAATCGTAAGTTCAAACTTCAATCCAACACCCAAAACTCATCCGGAACCTCCCAGACATGAACCAAATATGAAAACCAGATCTCATAAACCTCATGCTACGAGGCCACTTGCGCCCTCGAATTCCCAAAAGAGGTATCTTGACCGAGGTCAACTCCAATTCTCATAAAACTAGATTTCCAGCCAAAAGACCAAAACACCTCCCAAGTTTCTCGGAAACTGAACCAACAACTCAACCAAGTCATAATCGATATTTCGGACTTAATGAACTCGACAAAACTTCCAAAAAGACTCATTTACCCCCGATGTTGACTTTGGTCAACCGAACACCTATGAATTTCCAAAAAAAAAAAGAATCATTTTTGTCACCCAAATCACATCCGAAAGCCTAAAGAATTATGCCACCCATCCCCACAAGTCGAACATACCATAAAGAAGCTAAGGGAAGGGTCAATAGGGGTAAAATAGTCAAAACAACCAAAACGACCTAACGAGTCGTTATACTGATTGGAACGGGTGAACGACGAGGTGGACTTTACTACTTCTGGAATGTACCACATACACGAGCTATGAAGGCGGAAACAGTGGATTGGTTTGAGCTTTGGCATAAGCGACTAGGTCACCCTTTAATGCAAGTGACAAAATTAATTTTTGCATCATGTCTAAAGAAAAGTAGTGTTAGATTAGGTAAAAAGTGTGACGTTTGTCAGAGGGCAAAACAAACAAGAAGCATATTCCCTTTAAGTGATAATATAGCTACTGAAATTTTTTAATTGATTCATTGTGATTTATGAGGGCCTTATAGAACTCCTTCTTCTTGTGGTGCCTCATATTATTTTACTATCGTGGATGACCGCTCCCGGGCAGTATTGATTTTCCTTTTAATTTATAAGAAAGAAGTATCCCAAACCTTAAAAAATTTCTTCGCTTTGGTGGACCGGCAGTTTGGTAAACAAGAGAAGATAGTTAGAAGAAAAAACGGAACTGAGTTCACATGTATTCAGAATTATTTCTTCGAACATGGAATTCTTTTCCAAACCTGTCACGACTCAAATTACCAAGTCATGATGGCACTAGTCCCACCATACTAGTAAGGCAACACAAACCATTAGCTGCCCCAAATATAAGGAAATACTAAAAGCGGAATTAAATCATACAAGTCAATTTCAAGTCTTAACAATCTTAACTAGAAATACTTAGAAATTATTATAAATCTTCCCAAAATCTGATATCACCGAACACAAGGACTACTAAGGAGTACAAATAATCTGAAAATACATAAATAGAACTGTTTGAAATGAAGAAAGGCAGAAGGTAAATGATAAAGGAGAGTCCGGAGCCGTCCAGAACCATGGTGTTCACCCCGATCTCTCAGTAAAGGCTCTAGCGGGCAGCCTGATAGTCACAAGCTCTACTGGTACTGGGGATCGAATCAACACACAAAAAGGTACAGCAAGTGTAACATAAGTACAATAAATAACGGGTACTTAGTAGCATCGTGGCCGACCCTTTTCAAAATGGAGACGAGGGTTGGTTCACGATAACACAACCACACCAAGATAAACACAGTCCGAACACCAAATATCGGGCCCGAAGTCCAAAATGACTCAAACCGGACAGAGACAAGACTGAATAGAGTGAAAGTACAAGAGGGGGGGGGGGTGAATTGTAAGCTTGTTAAAAAATCTAGTCGACTCATGTTTGGCGCCGGACGGCGATAGCGAGACAGCCTACACAAAATTATTAGTCCTTCGATTTGCACAAGTATAAACCACAATAAATAGTAAGGGTACAGAATATAATATGAGAGCAATAAAATAAATGACACCAAGAATTTTTATACTGGTTCGGAACCAATGTGGTATCCTAATCCAGTTGGGTTGCGAGGTTATCTCTTTAAGCTCTTTGTAGTTTGAGTTGAGTACAACCTTTGTGGTTTTCCTCGTTCACCACCAACGTTTACAAGGTTGGTTTTCACTCGCACACCAACAACGAACAAGGGTTGGTTTTGACACGTTCACCAACAACGTACAAAGTTGGTTTTACACTCGCTCACCAACAATGACTCTTTGGTTTTCACTCGCTCACCAGAAACGAACAATGACACAATCTCGCAATACAAAGCCTCACCAGCTATACTATATCTCTCCTCTTTTTTTTTTGTTTACACAGTAAGTCACTCAGGATTACAATGCTTATGAAAAGTAGAGCAAAGAACTTGAGAAGGTTGAGACGAAAGTATAAGTGGCTGCGTATCTATTTTCTTGTTCTCCTTGTTCTTTTTATAGTCTTCAATAATTAATTAGCTGTTGCATGAATCGTGGACTTAGACATCTGGTCGCTCCTCTTTGAATCCGGACTGTCTTTGAATAAGGCAGTGCCAGCTTGTTGCTTTGCTCTAAGCTTCCTGTAGGTCTTGAAATATATCTTCTTTCCTTGAATGAAGATTTTTGGCTATTGAATTTCCTTGTATAATCTCTTTCTTCCTTGAATGTTGTACTATCAATAAATGATCACTTTTCTCACCTTTCCTATTGCAGAGAGCTTTTGAATAATTTTAAGGAATTGCCCTTCATATTGATTTCCTTTCCATTCGTAGAATGTTGACAATTATGCTCCTTGGTCCTTAATTGTAGTAAACAATAGTATCATTTATTCAACCAATAAAAGCTATCCTTTTGATCCTGCTTCCTTTCAAAGATCTTGGTAAATAATTTCTCTCTACAATAATACTTGTAGTAACGTAGCAAATAATTTCAACCATATCCTTCATAAGATTTGCTACGGTAATAAATATCTTTCTTCGAGAATAACTAATATTCTTCTTGTACAAATATGAGATCTTATTAAAGCAACCCAGGAGAATTTAAAGATCCTCTTCATTTCACCTCGGATCTTGATTTATATTAATTTGAATGTAGTCAATTCATCTTCTACAATTTGAATTTTGATCACTTGAACGTGGAAACTTTTGTGCACTTGATACTTCTGTCATATCTTGGTACTCCATCATTTTTGGATCTTCCTTAAGTAACAAAAATATCTTCTTCCCTTTTGTAGAATATTTTCCTTTCATAAGATTGTAGTAAATATCCTTTCCATGATTCTTCTAACTTGATTTGGGCAAATCTTTTTCTTCCATATCTTCTCCCGTAATTCCATCTCGTAATATCTTCTTCTCCATATTTTGTTTAGATCTTCACCAAATCTTTCTTCATCAAATAAACCTGTACCAAAAATAATTTCACCACAAGTAAATGTTCTTTTATTAAATAATTGTGTTGGTTTGTTATCATCAAAATTAGTAGGTGAAACCTTGGACCTAGCAATCTCCCCCTTTTTGATGATGGCAAACCATTGCGTAAAAAACTTTCAACTTTAATAAAAGGCTGAATCAAAGATGATAAGAAGGATGTGGACTTCCCTGAATTAGTGAACTCCCCCTGAACGTATGTTCTTTGATTCTTGGAGCACGACATGAAATGAAAGGCTCCCCCTCAGTTCATGCTTTCTCCCTATTCCTTATGTATTTCCTGTCTGAAAATACTAACATGGCAAACGTTTTGTACAGGAAACTTCTCCCCCTTTTGAAATTATTAAAAGGGTGAATTACAAAATACTAACATATTACATGGGATATAGCATTTAACACATAATAGATCTAGCTAATATAGTGATCAATACAAGTCAATTGAGAACCATAATCCATAAGCATTCAAGGATCATGTAAAAAGAATATCTTTAAATATTCAATTTGATAAGAGGGAATTTTGCTCTAGTTTGAGAAAAATAACTATTAGAGATATATCAAAAGATTTGCGAACCACATAAAGCATAATAACCAAATGGTGAAAACATTTTGAGTCAATTGAGAGCGTTTGTAAGTACCAATTGAAGAAATCCCACATGATAGCTAAAAGACAATCAATCCAAAAAAAAAATAAGGGAAGTTTTCATAATGTAAAATAGTGGCAAAATATTTTGAGCCAATTTTAAGAGTAGGTTACAGGAAAAGAAAATCATGTACTTCCAAACTCACAAATAATAGAAGCATATGAGTTAAAGAGAAAAATGAATCCTTCTAACCAGAAAAGGATATAAAATTATCCACCGTATAGTATCAACCTAATTCCTTTCTTCAATGTCAGAAAATAGCTCCATTTGATATTCAATTTCCTCAAGGCAGACTTCCATGTAATAGTTTATCCGCTTGACACTTCATTTGATTTGTGTACTTTCCGATGTTCTTCTTTGCAAGAGAGATAGGATGAGCTTACTGTGATATTCAAGCATAATGAATTTTCCATACAAAATCTCTCGAGAGTACTCCCCTTTGATACTTGGCTTCGCTAAAGAACCTCTCATCTACCTTTGCATTATTTGAAACTTGAAGAAGAATGTTAACTCACCCTCGTAATCATCCCAAGTTCGAATACCTTGTAAAATCTTATGAAATTCTTTGTACACCTTATCGTTAGTACTACATGATATAAATATAGGCAACTATTAAATTACAATCATGATTTTTGAAAATGATTTTTGGAACAAAAAGAAATCAACTTCTCTTATTGTTCTCTTGGGATGGTTTCAAATCAAAAAAATTCTGGTAGCATAAGTACTCTTTTAGAAGATAAACTATTGGGATATGCTTGACAAAATATTTTTTAGTTGTAAAATCATTTAGAGAATTACTTTTGACATGCATTCTGAAATAGTTTAAAGGCTTTATAATATGCTCATGAGAACTAACATACTAATAAAATCTCAAGAATGAAACAAACCTTCTTCTTTGTGAAACCTTGGGCTACAAGTTTACCCTTAGTTCTCGCAACGTTACCATTTTCGATCGTTCATCGATTATCCATAATTTCAACTCTTTTTGTCTTGGAGATAAGTTCCCATATGTTATCTCCTTCATTTGCGTTCAACTTTTCTTGCATTGCTTTGGAATCTTTCATTTATTTTTCGGTGCTTTCATCATGTCGTTTGGTTAAGCTTGTACATACATATTCATCAATATATTGCTTGTTGTCCGTGAGTACGTTCTTCATTTTCATGCTCAATTTCACTTCAAGAAACATTAGTCTAAAGAGAACGTGCATAAAGATCTTTATAACTGATTGTCTAAAAGCCATAAGAATTATAAGTAGTAAAGATTACGGAATATACCATGAATTTTACCACTTTGTCCTTACCATGACGATAGACATTTGCAACCAAAAGGATGAGAATAATCAAATGATTTTTCTTCCTTTTCATATCCATATGAAGAGTTCTTTAAGATAGATAAAAATCATAACTCATGTAACTTGTGAATAATTATCAATCGTAGAAATACATACCTCTTGCCTTCAAGATTTTGAATAAGTCCATATGAAGAGGTTATGAAGGCCTCAAGTTATACAACGTTCTTGGGCTTTGAATGAGGCGTTAGTATTCTTACCAAGAGAGAAAATACATGTGATTCCTTCAAGAATGATCTCAGACCCACATATGTATGAATCAAATTTATATTATATCAATAAAGATTGCATGCTTGCCTGTCCTAATAACTTATGACAGATTTAGATTTTAAAATAGTGCAAGCCATGTATTCTAGTTATTCAAAATCTCTAGGTCAATGTTATAACCGTTATCAACAAAATAGTAGCATGATGCAATTAATCGACTCAAGCCATCTACAGTTGACTAATACCAGACTAAGCTTAAATCAATAGCTCGATATACATCACCTAATGCAGTAGAAAAAACTTGAATAAACTTGATAATACCAATCATTTCGCTTTACCATCATATGTTCTAGCTCCTTCATTATTGTAGAATACATATGAAATTTGAGCATATGTTGTTCCTTGATCGGCTCTATGCAAATATGAATCATTCTCGTTTATGGCTAGACTCAAGGAATTCTCGCAAAACAAATTAGTTTGTTTTTGGTACCCAAGTGTTTTGGGTCCTTCATGGTTAGTAAATTGTGTAGTTGGAGATGCGTGTAAGTGTTTGGGTCTCCAAACATATTTAGATCTTACATGATTTCTAGCATAATTGCACGTGAATGCTTTATGTCCAGAATTACCACAGTAATGACATGTAATATGAGAATAAGAGTGTTCACCTGCAGTTGCCTTGTTAGTCGACTTGAACCTTACCAGAGTTGACTTGGTTGAAGTAGGGCATCTACTAGTGGATCCCTTTTCAGTCAACTGGTAGTTCTTAAGGAGAGATGTCGACTTCCATTGATCAAAGTGGTGACTAGAAGATTTGTGCAAAGTCTTCATTTGCTTGTGCAACTCAGAATTTTCTTCTTGAAGTAAGTCATATTTAGTCTGACATTCCTTAAGTCGAATATCCAAGTCTTTCTTTTCTCGTTGAACTTTCTTGAATGCACCAAGAATTCTTTGCAAATCTTTCAAAGCTATATCTAGAGTTTCCTGCAAATCATCACAATTATTACAAGTCATGATAGGAGTATGGCATACCTCATCGGTTTCTTCCTCATCACTCGAAGAAGAGGTTCTGTGATTTTTGTCTGTTTCTTTTCCTTCGAAGAAGCACATGAACGCCATTTCTCCGTGATTACTCTCTTTATCAGATTCATCCTCGTCACTCCAAGTTGAAGTTTTGGAATTCTTCTTGTTGTTGTTGTTAGGACACTTTAATTTAATATGTCCAAGTTTACCACATTCGTAGCAGTGTATGTTCTCTCTTTGTTGGACCTCTTGATTCTGGATGGATTAAGCTCTCTGTTTCTTTCTTCTTTTCCTTTTGGCGTTGTTGGATGCCTTATCCAAGTTTTCTTAATATACCTTATCTTTTATGGTGCCCTCATGGATAGCTTCCAATTTGTCCCATATTTCTTTAGTAGTTTTACAAGCGGATATTTTCTCATATTCTTCTTCACCAAGAGCACAATGGAGCAGGTACATTGCTCTAGCATTTGTTTGCATAATATCCAAATGTTCTTTTGTGTAGTCAAATATGGATGTCTCTTTTTCGACCTTCTTTCCAAGACTATTATTCGGAATAGGCCTCGGCCCATTCTTAATAACTAGCCGCTATAATCTTGTTGATTGAACATAGATCTTCATTCTATCCTTCCATTGCTTGTAGTATAAACTATTGAAGTAGGGTGGCCTGCTTGTTGAGTGTCCCTCTTGAAACATGGCTTCAGTAATTTGATGCCCTGCCATGGATCTTTCCTCACTTGCTGTTAAGCAAAAACAAAAATGTGAGATGAGGCTCTGATACCAATTGAAAGTACAAGAGGGGGGGGGGTGAATTGTAAGCCTGTTAAAAAATCTAGTCGACTCATTTGTTTGGTGCCGGTCGGCCGATAGCGAGACAAACTTTGCACAAAATTATTAGTCCTTCGATTTGCATAAGTATAAACCACAATAAATAGTAAGGGTACGAATATAATATGAGAGCAATAAAATAAATGACACCGGGAATTTTATACTTGTTCGGAACCAATGTGGTATCCTAATCCGGTCCCTTGGGTTGCAGGAGGTTATCTCTTTAAGCTCTTTGTAGTTTGAGTTGAGTACAGCCTTTGTGGTTTTCCTCGTTCACCACCAACGTTTACAAGGTTGGTTTTCACTCGCTCACCAACAACGAATAAGGGTTGGTTTTGACACGCTCACCAACAACGTACAAAGTTGGTTTTACACTCGCTCACCAACAACGACTCTTTGGTTTTCACTCGCTCACCAGAAACGAACAATGACACAACCTCTCAATACAAAGCCTCACCAGCTATACTATATCTCTCCTCTTTTTTTTTGTTTACACAGTAAGTCACTCAGGATTACAATGCTTATGAAAAGTAGAGCAAAGAACTTGAGAAGGTTGAGATGAAAGTATAAGTAGCTGCGTATCTATTTTCTTGTTCTCCTTGTTCTTTTTATAGTCTTCAATAATTAATTAGCTGTTGCATGAATCGTGGACTTAGATATCTGGTCGCTCCTCTTGGAATCCGGTCTTTGAATAAGGCGATGCCAGCTTGTTGCTTTGCTCTAAGCTTCCTGTAGGTCTTGAAATATATCTTCTTTCCTTGAATGAAGATTTTTGGCTATTGAATTTCCTTGTATAATCTCTTTCTTCCTTGAATGTTGTACTATCAATAAATGATCACTTTTCTCACCTTTCCTATTGCAGAGAGCTTTTGAATAATTTTAAGGAATTGCCCTTCATATTGATTTCCTTTCCATTCGTAGAATGTTGACAATTATGATCCTTGAGTCCTTAATTGTAGTAAACAATAGTATCATTTATTCAAACAATAAAAGCTATCCTTTTGATGTTTTCCTTTCAAAGATCTTGGTAAATAATTTCTCTCCACAATAATACTTGTAGTAACGTAGCAAATAATTTCAACCATATCTTTCATAAGATTTGCTACGGTAATAAATATCTTTCTTCCAGAATGACTAATATTCTTCTTGTACAAATATGAGATCTTATTAAAGCAACCCACGAGAATTTAAAGATCCTCTTCATTTCACCTCGGATCTTGATTTATATTAATTTGAATGTAGTCAGATTCATCTTCTACAATTTGAATTTTGATCACTTGAATGTGGAAACTTTTGTGCACTTGAGACTTCTGGCATATCTTGATACTCCATTATTTTTGGATCTTCCTTAAGTAACAAAAATATCTTCTTCCCTTTGGTAGAATATTTTCCTTTCATAAGATTGTAGTAAATATCCTTTCCATGATTCTTCTAACTTGATTTGGGCAAATCTTTTTCTTCCATATCTTCTCCCGTAATTCCATCTCTTAATATCTTCTTCTCCATATTTTGTTTAGATCTTCACCAAATCTTTCTTCATCAAATAAACCTGTAACAAAAATAATTTCACCACAAGTAAAAATTCTTTTATTAAATAATTCTGTTGGTTTGTTATCATCAAAATTAGTAGGTGAAACCTTGGACCTAACATAGAGAACATTAGAGGAAGTCCGTACTTTAGAAACTCAGTTGGAGGAACAGATGGGCGGAGGAAAACATCAAAAACATAAATCAGTTCGAACAGTGACAATGTTACTGAAACGGTCCGGAAGCAAAGTCCATCAAATCATTCACCTTATCCTCAGCAATCTTCAGGTGCACCTTATCCTCTAGCTCACTATATAACTTGTGACAATTTTTCTTTGCGACATCAAAATTTCCTTGAAGTAGCTACCACTGGAAATGAGCCGAGAAATTTCTCGGTAGCAATAAAGAAAGAACAATGGCGGAAAGCAATGCAATAAGAGATACAGGAATCTGAGCATAATGAAACATGGACACTGGAGACGTTTCCATTAGATAAGAAAGCACTCGGATGCAGATGGGTCTACAAGATCAAGTACAATTCCAATAATACTATTGAGCGTTATAAGGCCCGTTTGGTTATTGTCGGAAATAAGCTGGAAGAAAGAAATCAACTAGAACGAGACTTTTGCTCCGGGTTCTAAGGTGGTGACTGTACGGGCATTTTGGCAGTTGCAGTTGCTCGGAATTAGGAATTGCATCAAATGGTCATTCATAATGTCTTCTTGCACGAAGATCTCAAAAAAGAAGTCTATATAAAATTACCACCGAGATTCCATGTTTCCTGTCCGGAAAAGGTGTGTCGTCTTCGAAAATCTTTGTACGGATTGAAACAAGCTCCATAGTGTTGGTTTGCGAAGCTGTCAAGTGCTTTGCTTAAATATTAGTTCAAACAGTCATACTTGGATTACTCTCTCTTCACTGTGCACAAGGATGGTGTGCAGCTCAATGTTTAGTTTATGTGGATGGCTTAATCATTTTCGGAAACAAGCATAGTGCCATTGAACGGTTCAAAGACTACCTCTGCAAGTGCTTCCATATGAAGGATATGGGCTCCTTGAAGTATTTTCTGGGAGTTGAGATGTTTAGGGACCCTACCAGAATATTCTTGTGTCAAGTATGTCTTGGATATAATCTGAGACCGGAGCTAAACCTATCAGCACTCCCATGGAACAGAATCACAATTTACCACTGTCCGGTGGAGCCAATTTAGTAGACCGGAACCATACCGTTTATTGGTCGGGAGACTCATATATTTTTATTTCACCTAACCGGAATTATAATCTTGTGTGTATGTTCTATCTCAGTTCATGCAGGAGCCGAAAGAAGCACACTTGGACACGGCTCTCTGAGTGGTGCATAATTTCAAGAAGAACTCAGGATAAGGAAGGATTGTGACCGCTATTTGTACGGATGGTGTGATTCAGACTGGGCAGGATGTCCACTAGCCCAAATATCGCTTACCGGGTCGTTTATCATGCTGGGGAATTCACCCGTGTCATGAAAGACAAAGAAGCAGTATATTGTCTTCCGATCTTCCGTAGAGGCAGAATATCGATCGATCGATGGCAATGATGGTATGCGAATAGAAATGGTTGAAAGGAATATTGCATAGTTTAGGAGTTGAACATGAGTACCCTGTTAATGTGTATTGTGACAGTCAAGTGGCATGGTATATTGCCCGAAATCTGGTATTTCATGAACGAACCAAACATATTGAAGTTGATTGTCATTATGTCCGGGATAAGCTTCAATCCGATGATATATATCCCCCATCTACGTGCCAACCGATAAGCAGTTGGCTGACGTATTTATGAAGGCGTTGGGCAGATCGATGTATGAACATTTACTTGGTAAGTTGGGTATTCGTAACCTCATAATGTTCTTACCAAATGTAATATTCAACGTTCATATTATTGTAATCGGAATTAATGAATTTTGGGAGATTATCATATGCCAGAATCTGATAAGAAATTGACTTTCTTGCTAAATTTAATGAAATAATTAAATTGAGTTTGAACCTGACCTAATGACGCGATGATCGGGTCACTTGATCTTGAATTATTGGTAATTAGATTTTCCCAACTAGCAATTAACAAATTTGAAATTTGATATCTACTTTTCAAAATGGGGTAACCATATGAGTGCTAATTGTTTGTAAAATCAAGTAAGATTTAGAATTTATTTTGAATGATTGAATTGAACTATTAAAGGAATAGTTTATGTTACCTTGTTATTTTTTATGTTGTTGTCGTTGTCATTGTCATCATTAATAAGTAATATTAGTACTATTTATACCCTTTTTCTTGCTGGTAATATTGTTATTGTTATTATTTTCGTTGTCAATATTGTGCAATCATATTTACAACATTTGAGCTATGATATGTAGGCATATAAGGAGAGATATAATTAGGAATGAAGTTATATAGGGCAAGGTGGGAGTGGCCTCCATGGAAGATAAGATGAGGAAAACGAGGCTAATGTGGTTCGGGCATGTGAAGAGGAGGTGCATGGATGCACCGGTGAGGAGGTGTGAGAGGTTGGCTATAGTGGGTGTTAGGAGAGGTAGAGGTAGGCCCAAAAAGAATTGGGAGAGGTGATTCGGCAGGACATGACACATCTTTAACTTACTGAGGACATGACCTTAAATAGGAAGGTTTGTAGGTCGAGGATTGGGGTAGAACATTAGTAGGTAGCCGAGTGTTCTTTAACTTCTTTAGTAATATTATCTAGTATAAGCATTGTATCTTATTTTTCTTTATTACTATTATTTACTTCATTTCCTTTGTTTATCTTGCTTTTTGATGTCGCTATATACTTTCATTTCTACCATGCTTTGATTACACTTCTTTTGAGCCGAGGGCCTATCGGAAACTTGACCTATCTACCCGACAAAGATAGAGGTAAGGTCGGCATACATCCTACCCTCTTTGGACTACATTGTGGGATTACACTGGGTATGTTATTGTTCTTGTTGTTGATATATTCGTAACACAATGTTTTTGAAGAATGAGTTGGTCGAAGTTAATTTATGTTTAAATTCTTATATCTCTAAGAACTGATGAAGTGGTATCTAGTACTTTTGCTGTGCTAGGGATATCATCATTGCCGAACTCTATTCCAGAACTGCATTTACAGGTGAAAGAGTAATTGGACAATAACATCTTAATCTACGACATAAATTGAAAAAATAAAAGCATCTAGCCGAGTAGTTGTTCGTGAGGAGAGAAAAAGTCGACAAAGGCGCGTGAATATCTCTTTGGCCGTTGTTCATGGCGTTTTTCTTGATATTACCCTTGTTAATTACTCCAATTTTTGCATTGATATCTTTGATATTCACGTTACTATAAATAAAGAAACTAAAGAGAAAAATAATTTTGGTGAAACGTAATTATTATTATTGTCGCTAAATAGAGAAAACACTTGTAAAATGAACTATTACTTTAGGGAGATCAATATCGTAGTTGATGCACTTGTAAAATGAGGCTACAAAGATGTGTAAACCAAATCATCAGTCAAAATAATTGTAATCACGCAATTACTTGGGAACTTCTGTACGTACAGTTACTCCGAATTAAATTTTCCCGATCGTATTCTGTAATAACGAAGAGTTGTTGCATTTTTTTTCGTTTTGGTTGAAAGAGAGGGATAGTATAGATATATTACTACTATATATAAGAGCAAACTTAGGGACTTTTGTAGTCCTCACAAGAATTTTCAATTTTTTTTAAAACTTTTTAATTAATTATTTTTAGGTCCTAATCTTATTTATTTAAGTTAATTTTTTTGTTTTTTTGTTTTAAGGTCTACTTTTCAAAAGCTATCGAACCTCGTACCTCATTTTTTATGTTCTTTGTTTTTCTGTTTGGTGCTCGATATCCGCATTTGAGCCCAATTAATCCAGATAATTCGCACTGTATCGTGCCTATTCGGGGGAAGCGCTCCCTCCAAAGATTTTTTCCATATCCATGTTCGAACCCTAATCCCTAATTAAGAGAGGAGCAGCTCCATCCGCTGCACAAATTAAATTATGTATTTGTCTTAAAAGTTCATTAACTATGTATAGATTATTTATTTAGAACTAAATAACTTCAGAAAATTAGGATACATAACTTATAAATGTCAAATTCGGGCTCCACATTTGATTTGAAGTAAATAATTTCATCAAAATGGAAGTTAAAATATTAAAGGAGTGGAATGAAAATTTTGCTTTCATATATTGAAAATATACTTATATGAAATTTAATTATTACTAACGTAATTACCCACTTGTGGGACTACAATGGGTATATGGTTGTTGTACACTTGTACTAACACAAATTATATTTCTTTAATTAAAATATCTATTTTTATATCTTGAGTTTGGACCCAGGCTTAGCACAGGCGTCACATAACTAGTAGTCAATATATATCATTACAAAAGGAGATTATATGAGTAGCATTTGCTCCAAAGTACAATTAGCAGCCACAATTAATTTAATAAAAGAAATTCTTAATTTGTCTGTTCCAATTTTTTACTGCAGAAAAGAGCAAGCACAATTGGAGTTCTTGGAAGAATTTGTGTCTTCGATAGTCACTGAAATGCTCCAAAATGGAGGCACTACTAACCTCAAACTCAAGAAATTGATGATCACATTCTCAGAGATGCCAATGGTGCTAATGTAAATTGGCCTCTTCGGGTACCTTCTTCGATTCTTTTAATCATTTTCCAAAACAATTGAAGGGACTATTTCAATTTGACAAATGACAACTATCAAGTATACAGAGGAGGAGATATATAGGAAAAACTTTTTTTTTTTTTTTTTGGTTAGTTAATTAGATGTTATGTATGGAAGATAGCATGTATAGCTTAGTGTCTTCCTTTTCGGAAATTGTGTTTTCAATCTCTTTTTGAAGGTAAGGTCCATGTGTTGGAAATTTTCTATATACATATTTAATATAATTGTATATAGATTGTTATAAATTAAAGATTGTATATAGATTGCTATAAATCAAAGAAGCCCATTTTTTTGATCTAATAAAGTATTAAATTTATGGGATGAATATATAAATCTTATGTTATAAGGTATGGATTTTATATGCGTAGAAACCTAATTAACTCTTCGGTTATAATTGATGGGTTAATAACTGAAAAGTTACACATCTTCTGAATGGTTACCTTTGAAGAGTTATGTCTTTTCCGAAGAGGTGTTTCGCTATTATATATTGGTTGTAGTCCCTAAGTCTGTTACTGAATTCTTTTCCTCTCCGCCCCATTAAGAGAAGTGTCATAAAGAAAGTAACAAAACTTAGAAGATCATGACTTCCTTCTATCGATTCTTACGATGGATGAAAGATAAGTGTCTTTACTGTTCTTCTAAATTTATATCACTGTTTAATGATTTACTTGCGATCTTACGTGGAGTGTATAAAATTTTCCATCACCATGTCCCCCTCTTTTGTATACCTTTTGTATGAATAGACAAGGTAGAGGTCAAAGTCAAACCCTTCATATCAAAGGCACCTAGCCGGAGGTAATGGCTTAATAAAAAATAAAAAAATCTAAAGCAAACAAAGAAGGAACTGTTAGCAATATGAGTTCACAGCTTTATCACTGTAAGGCACATGTACATTTAACATATTTGATTTGGTATAATAGAAAGAGTTTGTTCATTCTATAGTTGGTCCATCAAAAGGTAAGCCCCCATATGCTTCATGTATTATATTTTCGCCACCATTAAGGCAGGAGTCAAATTCAAATCTCTGATAATTTATTTTGTATCCAAATGGTAAAATCAAGTTTAACAATAGTACAAACAAAATATCAAAATTTGGTTATTAAGGAATACTATTTCCGTTTTAAATTTATTGACGCGCAAGACTTTGCATGTAAAATCTCATCGACAAATAACTATTTAGGGATTAAAATATCAAATAACAACAAATTTGTACACGCAACTTAAACTCCGCTTAGATTTGATAATGAGATAAGGGTCAAAAACACACCTCAAATTTTTTTTTTTTTTTTTTTTTTTTAGTTTCATACTTAAACTATCAGAAGGTTGAGAAAACTACCTAGACTATCACTATCTAGTTTGCAAAACACACCTCAAATTATTCTTGAATGACATGTGATCTACACTCTCCATTTTATATAAAAATGTTGTCAAGTGTTGTCTACGTGGATAAAAATAATGTCACAATGGCACCTACATGGAAATTTAAAAATAAAAAAAAAACTATTTGTTTTAAAAAACAAATTGAAAAATAATAATTTTTGTAAAAAAATATCAAAAATTATAGAAAATAAAAAAAAATAGTTTAAAAAATGGAAAAGTTATTTTAAAAAAAAAAAAAAAAACTGATTATTTAGTTTTCAAAATTTTTTTTTTTTTTAAAATCAACTTTTCCATTTTTTAAATCTTTTTTTTTCTGATTTTCTAAATTTTTTGATATTCTTTTACAAAAAATATTATTTTTTTTCATATTTTTTTTTTTAAATCAGGATTTTTTTTTATTTTTTTTTAAAATGCTGATTTTTTTTAATAAAAAATATTATTTTTTAATTTCCATGTAGGTGCCACCATAGCATTACTTATGCCATGTGGACAATTTTTTTGAGAAAATTTCAGCTTCACTTGCCTTTTGGAGAGTGAGTTCACACATTTAGTTCAGGTGTGTTTTGCAAACTAGATAGTGATAGTTTAGGTAGTTTTCTCAACCTTATGATAGTTTAGGTATGAAACTCAAAAAACAGTGATAGTTAAAGTGTGTTTTTGACCCTTATCTCTTTGATAATCTATATATTGTCAGCGTATAAATATTAAATATATTTGAACCACTATGTGTTGAGATTAATCAACCTTAGAGATAACCATAGATAACAAATATCTTAAGAAAGGAAAGTTCTTAAATTCGAAATTGAACAACTATCTTTAAAAAAGGCACAAATCACCTTAGTTGTAACTCTTTTTTTCTTCTTTTTTTTTTCAATAAAACCACTTAAAAAGCAAGAACTTGGAAAATCTAACATAACATAAAGTAAATACATGAATAAAATGATAATTGAAACCCAAGTTCTACAACAGTTGCTAGATTATACTTGAGAGAATACTAAGAAAAACTAGTTGAATACCAGTTAATCCTTTTATCCTTCATTTTTCAATCATCAAATAGCTTTCAGTTAGTTCCAATTCAATCTTGAAAAATTGCGGGAACATTTATCCCAATTTGAGCTTCAAATCTGGGCCATTTGGATCATTGTAACATTCTAATCGGAGCTCCAAATCTAGGCCATTTGGATCATTGTAGTTATGCAGATAATTTTGTTGGAGTAAGAACAAGTATCTTTCAGGGTCTTCCTTCAAACGATCAATCATATTGGATATCATCGTAATCTGTTAGACAAGGGGAAGGAGAAGAAAAACCTATGAGTGATAGTATATTGAAAATTACTATGTTACTCAGAGTTTTAAAAAATACTACCAAGTGCATGTTGGATCCTTCAAAAGTAATGTATTTTTGAAGGATCCGACACAGATGCGACAACAATTATAAAGAATCCAAGCAGCATTAGAAATTAATAGGAAATGGAATTTGACCTCTTCTCTTAATTTAGCATTTTCATTTTGCAAGTCCTGTAAGATTGTTCGTTGTTGCTCAGGATTGTTGCAAGTAGCAAAAAATCGTTTCTTCAACTCGAAACACATCTGCAAGTTCTCCAAACGAATCTCACGTTCTTCCATATCCCTTTGGGCCTGGAATTAATGTAATTTGATACCACAATTGAACATATATATATATAGTTGACCTTTTAAATCTAAAAAATTAATAAATAAACAATGAAAATTATTCTTTAAAAATAAAAAAAGTGACTAAATCATGATTGTTGTGATAACACTGACGGGAGTAGTTTAGTAGAAATTTCCGTCGCAAATAGAATATCGTATGAGAAAATGTTAGACCGGGGTTTATAATTTTGGTTATTGCAAACGTTTTCTTTTTACCCCTCCCTAGGAGCTCCCTCTTTTTTGCTCCCTTGGTGACTCGAACCCACAACCTTAGGGTTGGAGGTCAAGGGTCACTACAAGAAAGTATAGAAATCGCAACAAAAAATTTTATATTTGGCAACAACTTAATTTTATTGTAGGCAAATGATTTTTTTGTTGCCAAAGAATTTAATTTTGTTGCCATAGTATTGATTATTGTTGCAAAAAGTACTTTTAACAAAAAAAAAAAAGTTGTTGCACGTTATTGCAATAACGGCCGTTGGGAAAAAGTTCAATAAAAAAATTTTTTTTTTGTTGCAAAAGTATTTTTTTGCAATAATCAATCTATGACAACAAAAAAAAATTGTGGCCAAATATTCTCTTTCTTGTAGTGGGTGCTTACCACTTGAGCAATCCCCTCTTGTCTTATTGCAAACGTTAGATGGCAATCTAATTTGTTGTATGTAATTAGGTTGAAAGATATATAAGCAAACATTAGATCCAAGTTTAGGAACTTAATGTTAGATAATGAGCAATGAAGATACAGATTTCACCAAAAAGAATCTTAAAGTGTCACGCGCAGGTGTCAATCCCTCAATCAATTAGCATATTTTGAACCTTTTGTTGTACACTGGAAGCTACCTTTAGTCAAGAGAATTATAGTCAAAAAATTATTTAACCTTCATATATACACAATATAATTTTTGGGTGATCATAAAAAATTTACAATAACTCGAACCTGTATGTAGCATCTTTTGTTATCAAACCAAATTTTAACTTGTGTTGTATCAAGCCTTATCTCCTCACTCAATTGCTTTATGACATGATTTTTTGGGTCTGGTATCTGACTAAACACCCTGGTCAGAAAACAAAAAGTTATAATGAGGAAATTAATTGATAAAAACAAAAAGGTAACAGGTAATTAACAATATTTTTCCCAATTTTTTTTTCATGAAATCATATTATTTCATAGGCTACCTAATAATTGTTTTAGCTGTTCTATTTTACTTTCTCAAAATTAACGAAGTGAAACATGTAAATCTGTTAAATGATTAGTAGAAACTGAAATGGACGGAGAAAAATAAAATGGGAGATTTAGCAAACTATAAATCAAGGAAATCATATACATAGGAAAAATGAAAATCTTATATATATATATACACGCACAGACACACACAACAACAACAACAACAACATATACCCAATGGAGTCCCACAATGTGGGGTCTAGGGAGGGTAAAGTGTACGCAGACCTTACCCTCACCTTGGAAGGTAGGGAGGCTGTTTCCGAAAGACCCTTGGCTCAAAAGAAAACAAGGCAAAAGCGTCAGATACGGATAAATATATCAAAGCAATGTGAAAATGAGAAATAACTAGAGCGAAGGAGTCATGATAAAACAGCCTGTAAAGACAAGACCCAACACATAAAAGCAGGAATCAAAGAGCAATAAACGCTAGAGCAAAACTACGCCTACTAGTGCGAAAGAAAAAGCGAGACTACCTACTAGCCTTCTATCCTAATCTGAAACCTCCACAACCTCCTATCTAAGGTCATGTCCTCGGTAATCTGAAACTGCTCCATGTCCTATCTAATCACCTCTCCCTACCTGTCCTAAAACCGTCCATAGCCAACCTCTCACACCTCCATACTGGGGCATCTACATCTCTCCTCTTCACATGCCCAAACCATCTCAACCTCGCTTCCCGTATCTTGCCCTTCATCGATGCCACTCCCATTGTGTCCCGGATGTCTTCATTCCTAATCTTGTCTCTCCTAGTGTGCCCACACATCCACCGCAGCTGAGAGTTCTTGACTAGCCCACACTCTGCCCCGTACAACAGGGTTGGTCTCACCACCACTTTGTAGAACTTGCCATTAAGTTTTGGTGGCACTTTCTTGTCGCACTGTACTCCGAAAGCGAGCCTCTATTTCATCCATCCTACACCAATATGATGTTGATATCATCGTCAATATCCCCATTCCCTTGTATAATAGACCCAAGATACTTGAAACTTCCTTTCTTTTGGATGACCTGGGTACCAAGCCTCACTTCCACGTCAGCCTTATGAGGTACGCCACTGAACCTGCACTCCAAGTACTCTGTCTTGGCCCTACTCAACTTGAATCCTTTAGACTCTAACGTCTGCCTCCAATCCTCTAGTTTAATGTTAACTCCGCCTCGAGTCTCGTCAATCAAGAATATGCCATCCGCGAACAACAGACACCATGGCACCTCACCTTGAATATGTCGCGTCAATCCATCCATCAACAAGGCAAATAAAATGGCTAAGAGCTGATCCCTGATGCAAACCCATTCGAACTGAAAAGTGCTCCGAGTCTCCTCCTATAGTCCTTACCTTGGTCTTAACTCCATCATACATGTCCTTGATCGCTTTAATGTACGCCACATATACACCTTTAGCCTCCAAGCATCTCCATAGAACCTCTCTTGGCACTTTGTCGTATGCTTTCTCTAGGTCGATGAATACCATGTGCAAGTCCCTCTTCCGCTCTCTATACTGCTCCACCAATCTCCTAACAATATGAATGGCTTCAGTAGTAGAACGCCCCAGCATGAATCTGAACTGGTTCTCCGAAATAGACACGCCTCTCCTCACCCTCATCTCTACCACCCTTTCCCACACTTTCATAGTGTGGCTTAGCAGCTTGATACCTCTATAGTTGTTGCAGCTTTGAATATTGCCCTTATTCTTATACAAAGGAATCATTGTACTCCACCTCCATTCTTCGGGCATCTTCGCCATCTTGAAGATGACATTAAACAACCTAGTCAGCCACTCCAAGCCTGCACTGCCTACACTCTTCCAGAGTTCCCCAGGAATCTCGTCAGCTCCAGTCACTCTTCCCCTGCGCAATCTACGAATAGCCCCCTTAACCTCATCGACCCTTATACTCCTACAATATCCAAAATCGCGGCGCCTCTCAGAGTACTCCAAATCTCCCAACACAATATCTCTGTCCCCTTCTTCGTTCAAGAGTTTATGGAAGTATGACTGCCATCTCCATCTAATGAGAGCTTCTTCCACCAACACTGTGTCATCCTTGTCCTTGATGTACTTCACTTGATCCAGGTCGCATGCCTTTCTCTCTCTCGCCTTGGCAAGCCTGAACAACTTCTTATCCCCGCCTCTGTCCTCTAGTTCTGCATAAAGGCGTTCAAAAGTCACGCCGTCTTCGCTGCTGACACTGCCAATTTCGCCTCCTTCCTCGCAACCTTATACTTTTACCTATTCATCCGCTTTTTTTCATCATCCTTGCTGTCTACCAACTTCGCATACGCCTGCTTCTTTGCTTCCACCTTACCTTGGACTTCCCCATTCCACCACCAATCCCCTCGGTGCCCACCACGGCGACCTCTTGAGACCCCCAGAACCTCTCTAGCTGCTTCTCTAATGCAACTGGCCGTCCTATCCCACATACTGCTCGCATCTCCCCTGCTCTCCCACGCCCCCAAAGCCATCAACTTTATATATATATATATATATATATATATATATATATATATATATATATATATATATATATATATATATATATATATATATTTTAGTAACCAAATATGAAATAACAATATTTTTAAAAATAAAAAGGCTAAGGGTCAAAAACACACCTCAAGTATCACCTTTTTTTTAATTTCCTACCTGAACTATTAGGTGTGAGAGTTTCCTACCTAATCTACTACCAACTAGTTTGAGAAACACACCTCAACAATCAGTTGTTCACCTTACCTACATGAACTATCATATACTAGTTTGCAAAATGTACCTCATTGAAAGTAAACAACTGATAGTTGAGGTGTGTTTTGCAAACTAGTTGGTGATAGTTTACGTAGGAAATAGGAAACTCAAAAAGAGGTAATACTTGGGGTGTGCTTTTGATCATTATCTAAAAAAAAAAAAAATTGTATAATAACATGAGTCAAGACATATTTATAATGGACACTTTCCTCAGAACTCCATCGAAAATGTGAGATTTTGTATATAAAGTTCGTCAAAAACATTTCTGACAAGGCATTTTTTACGGATTTTCACAAAAAATTGCCCATTTTTAGTAGCGAGATGCACAAAAGGCTACGATAGATACCATAAAGAACATCAAGAATGACTAAAAACCTAGAAGAAAAAAAAAGACAAAAAATTATTCATTCAACAAACTTACTCTTCTAGTTTCTCGATTACTTGTTCAAAAGAATGTCGATAAACCGATTTGTTTCCATTCTCTTGGCCAGAATTTGATCCAATACTTTCATCACTTTGAGAATCCATGAATGAGAGAAAAATGAAACAAGAGAGCAAAATAAAAGTGATTAACAAATCAAGTTAGCTCTGAGCGAAGAAAATATACAAGAATAATTCACCTTAGTTTTGAATTTATTGAGTCTTGAAGTGAAAAAAGAATCTTAGATTTTTAAGGACAGGTATTTAAATGAACTGAGATTACATAATCTAAGTAATTATTCATTAATAACAGAGTTTGAAGTCAAAAGTAGACAGTAAACATTCAATTATCTACACGGGGTATTCACACCTAACAATTAACCTAAAGAGATAATTGGTCATAAAGGCAAATGAATAATGACTTAGTGCTTAAAATAAAAAAGAAGAGCTTCTGTTCGGTGCAGTTTTTGGTGTTGCTGTTTCTGAGATTTGAGGGACTTTCCTAGTATTTCTGGTTTATCTTTTTCTTTTTCATTTTACTTCCCATAAAATGCAATTGCCAAAGTTCGTTAAATATTTGACGAAGGTTAAAAGTGATCACTTTCATCAAATTTAGAGGAATCAAATTGTTGAGGAGTAATAATTATAGGCAGGTTCTGAAACTTAACTTGATGAGTACGACCTTTAAGATTCTTATCACTGAACTCATCGTACACTTAAAATTATGAATTTAAATCTAATAGTTGTTGAATTATTTGTCAGTTTTCATATATAAATATATACTCCGCATTGAAAATATTAGGTAAATTTAGCACCGAATCACTAGATCCGCCCTGGCCAATAATTATTCTCATTTGTATTTTTTTTCTACAAATGTACGTTAGAAATTACTGAATTTGTTAGTAAATTTTGTAATACTCTTATCGTTTTCCTAAAAGAGAAAAAAATACGTTGACCATGCTACTTTTGCTAAGTACTATGTATGATAATATATATTTCACGTCAAAAATACTGAATTCGAATCCGCGCTAAGTAAGAATATCTTCATTTCTGCAGGTTTACATAAGCCTAGCCTACAGTAAATTCCAAAATTGAGGTTTTTCTTTATTTGATTTTTCATACTTTTATATAACTATGAAGACTTTTTAAAGGAAAAAAACACAACAATAGATCTCAACGAAGGCAAGGTAAGAGAAGCATGATAGCAATTAAATTTGAAAATCAGACAGTCGCAACTATTTTATTAGGTAACTCATAAGTAAATTTGCTCCTCCAAAGAGAGGTACAATTATTTTATTTTAGCAATAACTAACTTTTTATTCTAACTGCTGGGAAAATAAATTTGACGGTGAAGCACACATGATATGTTTTAACTTAAGAAATCAGATCATCATTCAGTGACAACGAAACCAACTTATCAGCAGGATTACTGCTGAGAAACATTCTTCAGAACCTTTGCGCTGGTATTTTATTTTGTGGATTCTTTTAACGACTTTGGAAAAAAAAAAAAAAAAAAAAATTTCCCCTTGCTACAATAATTTTGTAATATTGCAATCTCATTGAAAGTTTCTAAGTCCAACTCTACTCTTTTTCATGTATTTTCTTCATGAAAATGACAACCCTCAATAAAATTCATTCTGCAAAGTAAAAGACACAAATAAAGTAAGTAATCTTTGGGATTTACATTATATACACTGGTAGAGCAAACACTTTCTTACGCTATCAGTGAATTTTTACCTTTGATAGCATGTTAGTTATTATCTTTATCAGATTATCAACTAATGTTTATTAACAAACTTTAGTTACAATTACCTAATAGATGAGATGATTATATAAATATATATTATTCACTTGTTAAAGCAAAAAACTTGAACTCTAATATTCGAGATGAGATGAAAACTGACCTCTGCTTTAGTTGGTCAATCTCCTTGGAAAACTTTTGATTTTCTGTACAAGTTGAGCATGTTGGAATCTTAGTACTTTCACTAAGATATATCTGTGTGTGTGTGTTTCTTCTTCTTTTTTTTTGGGGGTGGGTGGGGCGGGGGGGGGGGTAGGAATTGGGTGGACCCCTACTTGTATATATCATAAGAAAATAATACATGGATGGAAGAGGACGTAAATATTTGCTTCCAATACAAGATGATCAAGATCTTGAAATATTCATATTTAAAAATACATTTGAAATTTGACAACTACTTTCCAAAATGGGGGTAACCAAATATGAATTTAGAAAGTAAGCATTAAAAGACAACTACTTTCCAAAGAGCAAGTAAGCATTTAGAAAATTTTCTTTTAAGATTTTAACCATTAAAAGAATAGTTTGTGTGACTTTATTATTTTTACTATGTGTTATTCATATTGTTGGCCACAGATTTGCACGCTTATAGAAAGACCCAGACCAGTGTAACAATGCAGACAAGTATGACAAGTCTGTTGCTCCCTGTGACTGTAACAATTATGCAGAAGTCAGCAACATGGCCTCCCCAAATGGACTCTTTGATAGTCACTGAAATGCTCAAAAATGGAGGCACTACCAACCTCAAACTCAAAGAATTGATTGATGACATTCTCAGAGAGATACCAATGGTACGTGCTAATGTAGATTTTCTTCACTGCTATAGGGAGGCTAATTATGGGGCTGACCTTTTAGCTAAATTGGCGTCTCCGAGTGGAAGTAGCACCTTCTACAATTCTTTAAATCATTTTCCAAAAGAATTGAAGGGGGCCAATTGCGGATCCAAGATTTTCACTCAGGGGGTTCGAAAAACACAATAAAAGCTAAACATTAAAAAAAAAAAAATTGTCCCTAGGAATTGAACCGTGGACGCTGGAGAGAAATTTGAGCACCCTAGATCACTTGAGCTCAGCTTTTGCATTTGTTCAGTGCATTCAAAATTTATATATATACATAAAACACAGAAAATTTATCCTCTATATATAGTGGAATTTTTTGCCGAGGGTGTGCCCTTTAAATCGCCCCTGGAAGGGACTATGTCAACTTGACAAATGACCATTCCCAAGTATAAGGAGGAGATATATACATGAGTATGACAAAGATTATTTTATTGTTAGTTAATTAGATGTAATGTATGGAAGATAGCATGTATAACTCAGTCTCTTCCTTTTCGGAGATTGTACTTGTTTTCAATCTCTTTTTGGAGGTGGAGATAAGGTCCATGTCCCCCTCTTTTGTACACCTTTTGTAGGAATAGATATGATAGGAGTCAAGTCAAACCATCCATATCAAAGGCACCTAGCAGGAGGTAATGGCTTAAAAAAAAAAAAAAAAAAATCTCAAGCAAACAAAGGAACTGTTAACAAAAGAATTTCACAGCTTTATCATTGTAAAGGCACACACTTAAAGTCTTGGTTTGTTCTAATAGAATGAGTTTGTTCACTCTATACGTATAGGATCTTGTGGAACAGGATTTGATTCTGCAAGCGGTTCAATAAATAATATTTGCTTTTGTTAGTCCCTTCGTAATTTGTCCTGAGAGCATTATTCGATCACTAAAACTTGAAGAGCATTGTCCAAGCACTAAAATTTGAAATGTGTGTTTGAGCTTTAACTCACTAAAAGTTTTAGTCGAGCAAAGAAAATTACTCAAGGAAGTCCAGTAAAGAAAATGACCAGGCACTAGTAAAAATGAAAAGTTAAAAGGTAATAAAAGAATCAGAGAAGAGCGAATCAAACAATCATCTTTTGACGGTGTCCGACAAGTTTTAGACGATGAGGTTTTAAACAAACTTTCTTGAGTAATTAAAAATCAAGCCAAATGTACTTTATTTTTAAATAAAATTAATAAAATTTTGGATCACGTGGTGTGAAAAACATCAATAAATTTAAATACAATATTTTTGTAAAATATAATCAAGCAATTTCAGGTATATTTATTAGTACTATATTAATGAAATCACAATTATAATTATTTTTATTAGATTTAAAGTTTATATTGAGCTGTAACTTTAATTATCAAATTTTCTCATAAGAAAAAAAATTAAAAAGTATGAGTGAAATATTTCTGATTTATTATTTTAATTAAGACAAACATTTAGAAAGAAAAATTAAAACAATGTGGCAATATAAGTTTGCCTTTGAGTTGACAATGTACTATTCCAAATAAAATGTTGGACCCTTGTTTGGACATTATCTGACACTCCTGAAAAGAGCCTAGTGCTTGTGAGAGACTGAGAGTTTTTAATGTAAAAAAGCTAAATAATTGCAGCAGCGAGGAATTGAATCCGGGATGCAATACTAACTTTGAACCCCCTTACCCACTGAGCTGCACCACACAGTTGATCAAGGATGTTCATTGTAAAATATTACAAAATTTTACCTATGTATCCATTACAATTTTCCAGCGAAGGTGTTCGGATGACCACCCTTGGTATAGGGTGGCTCCGCCCCTGGGTAGGTCTATACGAAGGTAAGGTAGGAGTCAAATTCAAATTTCTGGTATTTCTTTTTGTATCCAAACAAAATATCTACCATTTTCTTGTTTAAGCATAGAAACAGTACATGCAACTTAAACTCCTACTCCCTCCGTTTCAATTTATGTGAACCCATTTGACTGGGCACGGAGTTTAAGAAAGAAAAGAAGACTTTTAAACTTGTGGTCCTAAATGAGTCACATATATTTTGTGTGGCTATAAATCATTGCGTAAAGGTAAAGTGTTTCCAAATATAGAAAGAGATCATTCTTTTTTGCACTGATTAATAAGGAAATAGGTTCACATAAATTGAAACAGAGGGAGTATTAGATTTGATAATCTATATATTGCTAGTGCATAAATATTAAATATATCTGAACCACTAGGTGTCGAGACTTTCTAAAACCGTCTTCTTTACCTATACCTGAAAAACTTAACTAGAATGATGACAATAAGAAGAGAATATCAACCTTAGAGATAACCATAGATAACAAATATCTTAAGAAAGGAAAAGTTCTTAATTCAAAATTAATCAGCTATCTTTAAAATAAAAAATAAAAAATAAAGGCACAAATCACACTAGTTGTAACTCTTTTTTCTTTTTGTTCAATAAAACCACTTTAAAAGTAGGAGCTTGGAAAATCCAACTTAACATAAAGTAAATACAAGAAGAAATTGATAATTGAAACCCAAGTCCTACAAAACAGTTGCTAGATAATACTTGAAGAGAATACTAAAAAAACTAGTTGAATACCACTTAACCCTTTCATCCCAATCTGAGCTCCAAATCTGGGCCATTTGGATCATTGTAACATTCCAACCGGAGCTCCAAATCTAGGCCACTTGGATCATTGTAGTTATTCAGATAATCTTGTCGGAGTAAGAACAAGTGCCCTTCGGGGTCTTCTTTAAAACGGTCATTCACATTGGATATCATCGTAATCTGTTAGAAAAGGAGAAGGAGAAAGAAAAACATATGAGTGATATAGTATATAGAAAATAGCAATTACTAACTATGTTACTCGGAGTTTTCAAAAATATTACCCAGTGCGTGTTGGATCCTTCAAAAGTAATGCATTTTAGAGGATCCAACAAAAATGCAACAACATTTATAAAAAAATCCAAGCAGCATAGGAAATTAATAGAAAATGAAAGTTCACCTCTTCTCTTAATATAGCATTTTCATTTTGCAAGTCTTGTAGGATTGTTCGTTGTTGCTCAGGATTATTGCAAGTAGCACAAAATCGTTTCTTTAACTCGAAACACATTTGCAAGTTCTCTGCATACAATCTTTTGTTTTCCAAATGAATAATCTCCCGTTCTTCAATATCTCTTTGGGCCTGGAATTAATGTAGTTTGATATCACAATTTATGTATATATTGGTCCAAATATAAGAGTAGTTGACCTTTTAAATCTAAAAAGAAAAAAAATGAAAATTATTCTTTAAAAAATAAAAAACTGACTAAATCATGATTTTTGTGACAACACCGGTAGGATCAGTTTCTTTTTACGATATTTGCTTAGTAAATGACCCTCTTTTAATGTCTTGTGAAACTTATGAATTTCTTAGACTGTGATTTAAAGATCTCTTTTGAGCTTTTTAGCAAACTGAAAATCTTATGAGAAAATGTTAGACTGGGGCCACTTGAACAACACCCTCTTGTCTTATAGCAAAAGTTAGAAGAAAATCGGATGTGTTGTCTGTAAGGCTAAAAAAGATATGAGCAAACATTAGATCCGAATTTAGAAACTTATGTTATATAATGTGCAATGAAGACACAAATATTCACCAAAACAATTTACAAAAATTCTTAAACTCTCATGCGCAGGTGTCAACCCCGCAATCAATTAGCATTTTATGAACCTTTTGTTGTGCACTAGAAGCTTTTTGTGAAGAGAATTCAAAAGTTGCAAGATTATTAGTCCAAAAAAAAAAAAATTAACCTTTATATATACACAATATAATTTTTTGGCGACCATCAAAATTTTATAATAAGAACCTGTATATAGCGTCTTTTGTTATCAAACCAAATCTTGACTTGTGTAGCATCCAGCCCTATCTCCTCACTTAATTGCTCTATCACGTGATTTTTCGGTTTTGGCATTTGACTAAACACCCTGGTACAAAAAATGTTAAAATGAGAAAAATGAATTGATAAAAAGCAAAACGGTAACAGGTAATTAACAATCTTTTTTCCCAAAATTTTTTTTTTCAAGAAAACATTCTATTTCATAGTTTACCTAATTATTTTATTAGCTTTTCTATTTTACTTTTTCAAAATTAATGAAGTGAAACATGTGAATCTGTTAAGTGATTAGTAGAAACTGAAATGGACAGAGAAAAATAAATAAAGATTTAGAAACTAAAAACCAAGGAAATCAGATACATCTTAGGAAAAATGAAAATCATATCTTTTTTTTATATATAAATAAAAAACCGAATCTCAAATAATAACATTTTTTAAAATTAAAAAACAAAAAATTTGTATAATAAAATGAGTTAAGACATTTATCTCAAATCCTTAGAGTACACTACTACTAAAAACGTAGATTTGTAATCGACAGTTCCGTCAGAACGCCAACGAAAAAATAATATTTTTACAAAAAGTTCATCTAAACATTTCTGACAAGCCATTTTTTACGGATTTCATAAGAAATTACCGTTTTTAGTATGAGATCGATGCACAAAAGACTACATAGACACCACAAAGAACATCAAGAATGAGTTAAAACCTAGAAAAAATAAAAACGATAAAAAAGAGAGACATAAAATTATTCATTCAACAAACTCACTCTTCTAGTTTCTCGATTGCTCGTTCAAAAGAATGTCGACAAACCAATTTTTTTCCATTCTCTTGACCAGAATTTGATCCAAGACTTCCATCACGTTGAAAATCCATGAATGAGAGAAAAATGAAAAATAAGAGAAAATAAAAGTGATGAACAGACAAAGTCAATTCTGAGTGAAAGAATATAGAAGACTTCACCTTAGTTTTGGTTTTATTGAGTCTTTCAGGTGAAAAAAGTGTGACCATTTTGAATTTTTGTGAACAGATGTCTAAATGAACTGAGATTATGTAATCTAAGTAGCTACTCATTAATAAGACGGTTTGGAGTCAAGACTAAACAGTAAATATTTAATTATCCATATCAGGTATTCATACCTAACCAATAACCAGTAATTAACCTAAAGAGAAAATTGGCCATAAAGGAAAATAATTCATTTAATTATTTAGTTTTTAAAATAAAAATGAAGTGCTAATCTGTCCGGTGCAGTTTTTGATATTGCTGTTCCAGAGATTTGAGGGATTTTGTTGGTGTGCCTGGTGTATCCTTTTATTTTTCATTTTACTTCCCATAAAATGTAATTGAAGTTCGTTAATACGGACACTAAAAGTGACAACTTTTGTCAAATTTTAAGGAATTGAATTGTTGAGAAGTAATAATTAGAGGCAGGTTCAGGAATTTAACTTGATGCGTTCGACCTTTAAGGTTCTTATCACTGAACTCATTGTACTTTTAAAATAATGAATTTAGATCTAATAGTTGTTGAAATATTTGTTAGTTTTCATATACAAATATATACTCCGCATTGAAGATATTATGTTGGAATAAAATTTGGCACCAAATCACTATATCTGCCCCTGTAAATAATTTTTCTCATGTGTATTCTTTTTCTACAAATTTATGTTGAAAATTGCTGGATTTGTTAGTAAATTTTGTAAATACTCTTACCATCTTCCTAAAAGAAAACATCTACCATGCCGCTTTTGCTAAAATTCTTTGTACGATAATATATATTTCACGTCAAAAATATTAAGATTGAATCCCCGCTGAGTAAGAATATCTTCACTTCTGTGGGTTCACTAAATCCTAGCCTATAGGAGATTCCAAACTTGAGGCTTTTCTTTATTTGATTTTACATACCTTTGTATAACTACAAAGACTTTAAATTAAAAACACAACAATATATATTTTAACGAAGGTAAGTTAAGAGAAACATGATAGCAATTAAATTTGAAAATGAGAGAGCTACAACTATTTTGTTAGGTAACTCAAAAGTAAAATCGCTTCCCCAAAGAGAGGTACAATTAGTTTATTAACTTTTTCCGCAGCAGTTGGACGGAAAAAAACATTGATGGTGAAGCACACAGTATATGTTTTAATTTAAGAAATCAGGTCATCATTGGGTAACAGTGAAACCAACTGATCATCAAGATTATTTGATTGCTGCTAAGAAACATTCGACTCTTCGTCATGTATTTTCTTCATAAAATTGACAAACCTCGACATAAGCCTGTCAAGTGGGCCGGGCCGGGCCATATAAATGGTGGTCACATGGGGCTGGGCCGGGCCATAGTTAGTGGGCCGGGTTGGAGCAGGGAAAGGGGTGTCCGGCCCAGTCCCCTACCCGGGTAGGGGTACATAGTGGGCTAAGTGGGTCGGGCCGGGTTTTAGTTAGAGGGCCGGGCCGAATTTTAATTATTTTTAAAAAAAAATCTAATACTAAAATTTATTAAGTTTGATACTTTAAAATCTAGTGTTGTCAACTTTATTTTAACCATGAAGTTCCTTAAATTATACTTTGGCCCTATTTTTAATCTATAAATACCATTCATTTTTCTCCATATTGTCTCACAATTACCTACTCTCCTCTTTCCCTAAATTTCCTACTCATCCAAATCTCTCTCTCTCTCTCTCTCTCTCTCTCACTTCCAACTTCCAAGTTCAAATTTAAAAATTTAAATTTAATGGATAATGATAATCCTCCACCTCCTCCTCCGGTCCGAAGATCAATTTCAAGTCCGGTGTGGTTGCATTTTGAGAGAGTAGACGAGGAACATGTTAATGTCAACATTGTGGTCAAATATATCTCCATAAGTCCAAACCGGTTTTTGGGGATACCGGTCCGTTACGTAGGCACTTGGACAAAAGGCACAAAATTGAACTTTGAAGTTTATATCTTCTTTAAATTTCTCCATCGATGTTAGCGTTTTGAACTTTTCATTTGTAATAAGTTAACCGTTCAAGTTTGAATGTTTTGAATTTGCAATGTTATCAATTTAAGTTTGAAGTTTTATTTTAAATTACTTATGTAGTCTTGTATCACATTCTCAACTTTTTATAATTTTTAGCACTTCAATAGCCGCTGGGAGTCTTCATTCCAACAACATATTCAAGATATACACAAATATACCATCAACATATACAAGATATACACAATTATACCACTTAAATAAATTTTTTTTAAAATTAATTTGAAGTGGGCCGACGAGCCCCGGTGGGCTAGAACCTGAGTGGGGGTAAGCAATGGGCTAAATGGCATGCCCCGGCCGGCCCCTAATTTTTTTTCCACTAGCCCGGCCCACCACTCTCTTACCGGGCTGGGGGGTCGGGCCAGGTTAGGTGGGCCGGTCCCGGGCCGACCCGACCCAATTGACAGGCTTACCTCGACAACTTTTCGTTCTGCAAAGGAAAAGACACAAATAAAATCAGTAACATTTAGGATTTACGTTGTATAAACTGACAACGCAAACACTTCCTTTCGTTATTATCCTTTGAGAGTATGTTAGTTATTATCTTTTTCGGATTATCAATTAATGCTTATCAACAAAATTTAGTTTTTTTTTTTTCCACCGTAGGTGGCGTCTCCCTTGTATTGATAAAATCATATAGTACAGCAAAGAGGTAAGAGGAGCTTCGCTACCACCCTTCCTGAGGTTAAACAAGGTTACAAAAACTTCCTCGGTACCCGAAAAGTTGCAACAAAAGAATCATATGCCCCTTCCTATAATGAAGGAGGTATATGTAGCAAAAGAATAAGCATTATACTGAAGAACCATCCTTAGCGGGTTCTAAATTGTATCTTAACATGCTTGTGTCTGAACGATGGCATTTGGATTAAATCAAGTGTGAAGGGGCCCAGAGCCTCTTTTGGGAGGTTATTACAAAATTTAGTTAAAATTACCTAATAAATGAGAGGATTATATACACATATTTTTCACCTGTTAAAGCAAAAAACTTAAACCCTAATACATGTGATGAGATGAAAACTAACCTCTGCTTTCAGTTGGTCAATCGATTTTCTGTACTAGTTGAGCAAGTTGGAATATTAATCCTTTGATCACTCAGCAATTTGTGCTGCATGAATAGCATTTAAGTTTCAAACTTAATTCCTTGTTTTCTTTATTGATTTCCCCAGTATTGGAAGCACCATAAAATTTCATAAATAATGAAAAATAAATAGAGTTTAACTTATATACACCAAAAGTGTAAGAAAATTTTACATTGTTAGGTAATCCAAAAGGTATCTACAAAGAGTTTTACCCTCCATAAAAAAGTGTGATATTTAGTCTTGAAAATAAGAACGATTATTTGTTACAATAGATATATCTGACATGAGATTGTAAAATATCTTTAAAGCATCGACAAATATTAGACAAGCTCAAATTTTACAGTGTCGGCAAATATTAGATAATCTCAAACAAATAACTACCACTACTAGAAATTTGGCCTATGGTAACGGTTCTGTTACCGTTGCAATAGATTGTTTTTCCGTTGCTATAGTGCTACTGCAACGGTTTTGGTGGCTGTTACAACAGCTTGCATTACAATAGGTCTATTGTGACGGTTAATTGTGACGGTTCGTAAAACCGTTGCAATAGATTATCCTATCGCAACGGTTTGCCCTTCAAGATCATTGCAACGGTTATGTGTCTACCGGAACAGCTACAAAGCGTTGCAATATAGCTTTTTGCATCGTTATTCAACGCCATTGCAACGCTTATTTCTGACTATTCAACCACTGCTTCTTCCTATTGCAACGGTTGTTATAGAGCTAATGCAACGGTTATTTAATATTGCAACGATTATTTTTAGGACTATTGCAACAATTATTATAATTCTACTGCAACGGGTATTGTAGGTCTACCGCAACATATATTATGGGGCTACCGTGACAGTTATTGTGGTGCTACTGCAACGAGTATTATGGTGCTACTGCAACGGATATTATGGTGCTACTGCAACTGACTATACAGGGCTGACACAATATAGACCACACATATATCAATCACAAGAAGAAACTATGCATAACTAAAATAATAATTCAAGATCCGACATCACAACGAAATAATAATTCAAGATCCAACATCATACCAAAATAATAATCCAAGATCCGACATCATATATACCAAAATAATAATTCAAGATCCGACATCATACCAAAATAATAATACAAGATCCAACATCATACCAAAATAATAATCCAAGAGGTCAAGTAATATACATAAAAGCAAAATATCAAGATAATGTTTGACCATTCAAGAGGTGGAACACACAAGTTTTCAATTTCCAAAAAATTAACCCAATCCTCCTTAGTCGATCATGTATCTTCACTTCTTTCATCCCCTTGTTCAATTTCACCACCTACAAAAAAATGATTAGGAAAAATGATTTAGAAAAGCTTTCATAAAAGAATTTAATCTCTACAATGCATACATACTAATGATGACAAGACTAGAAATAAGGAAACGACTAAACCAAAAGCTCTCTTCTCCCTCTTCTCTTTGGAGAAAAATGGCGACTTGAGTTTCATGGAAAACTTGGCCTCTCCGCAACCTCCCATGGTTGTGGGAGAGACAATCCGTAACAATAATCCTCAAGCATCATATGCTGCAAGCCTAAAACCCAAACGAAACTTGCAATCTTTACCAAAAACCAAGCTGAAACCTATCAAATATATTCATGGACAGCCTACTGTTCAATTTACTTTGAAGGAGGTAGAACAGTTCACGATTAAGGAAGGCTTACATCAAGCTATCATCCTAAAATTCTCATATGGTCATCCCGATATGCCTGAACTTCACAACATTATTCCTAAGAAACTAGGTGCGCATGGAAACTGTATTATAGGCTGGCTTGCTTATAGGCATATCCTGGTAAGGTTCACTTTATATGAAGATTACTTTATGGTTGTTTCAAGGTTGATTAGCTCCATACATAGTAATGGAGAGGATTATATGTATCGAGTTTTCCCTTGGACTCTAGGATTTAAGCCTAATGAGGAATCCTCTAGGAATTTCATATGGATCTCATTGCCTAATGAGGAATCCTCTAGGACTTTGACAAATGCTAAGGATGATGCAAAGAAAGCTACAGGAAAGCAGTGTGCTACAGAGAAGCCTAGTGCTATGCAAACCGATAATAAGTTTGCAGCACTAGAAGAGAGGGAAGTTGATCTTGAAGCTGTTGTGGAGCTTGTTGATGTTGACAAAGGTGATTTTGGTAAACAATTAGTTACAACTGAAGTTCCAGTTAGGTAGAAACCTTTGAACAACACTGATGCACCTCAACTATTAGTGGAAAATCCTGAAAGGCCATTGAATATTAATGCTCCTGTTTACATTCCTAGTAAGAAGAGGCATTCAACTGGTAATACTAAGAAATGGGTGGCAAATACTTTTTATAAACCAGTTGAACAAATGGAAACCATTTCTCAAAATCCAGTTGAATATATGGTAACTACCAACCAATAATGTGAAACAATCCCTTCAACTACTTATGCTGCTGATGCTGTCAGTGGTGGGGAGAGGAGATTGTGGAGTGAACAAATGGAAGAGAATGTTGAAGATGGAGAAATTCAAGGCATTAAAGAGGTGGGCCAACAGCAGTCTAGTGAGTCAATCACGTCTTCACAACAAGTACACAACATGTTTAAAGTAGTTGATGCAGAGGAGATGAGCAAGGATAATGCAGTGGTTAACACTATCCACAATCAAGAGATTCAGCATACTCAAGGTTTGAACAAAGTGCAGAACAATGCAGAGGTACTGGTTCCTGTTGGCAGTGTTAATGCAAACAGTCAAGAGGTGAATAATTTTCCTGATGCAACACCAGGGAAATCATTCCACTCACAGCAGGAGATTGCACAGAGTAAAGAGGAAGGGGATGTTGAACTTGAAGCAATAGTTGTGAGGAATTATGCATCTCCAAGTGGTGCAGATATGCAGATCAGGCCACCTGATAATTATCTTGGAAATTTAAGCAGCAAAAAGAAGCAAGATAGTGGTTTAAAACAAGCACAATCAAGTGCCAAGATGACTGCACCAGCATAGATTGCACAGCGGTAGGAAAATGGTGGTAGTGCAAGTGTTAAATCTGGTGCTACTAAACAGCCTGTGCACCATGAAAATGCTTCTAATAAAAAGAAGCAAAAGCATGTTGCTAGTTCACATGCAAATACTGGGAAATTGCAAGTAGCGATATATGGGAATAGTAAGAATGACCTGGATGAGGAATCTACACAGTACTCTCAACAACAAAAATCAGGAACACAGCAGCAACAAATAGGCAACACAGCATCAAGGAACAAGAAGTGCCTAGAACTTGCTATGATTATTTGGTTTACTAACTAAAAATAGTTTGTGATTTCCTGGAGAACTACTCTACATGGCATAAGAATCAAGTAACTAGTGAGAACTTGAGGTCCTATAATATGATATTGGCCAAAGGTAACAACAAACACAAGCAAGACAGCCAATCAAGATCATATGACATAGAAGTAGCTGCTGGAGAATGTTTCATATAGTATCTTAGCATTTTCTTTCATGTATTTTATATTCGTGCTTATACAAATTCGTGGATTTATTGACATATAATAAGTACTTGGGACTGCTATCAGCAAAATGCAGAAATTCAGAATGTTGGCAAGTATCTGTGCCTCAACTGGAAAAGGAAAAAAGGGCAGGAAAGAAACAGTTTTGCAGCAGTTGCTTTCAGGAGCATAAGAGGTTGTGCAAGCATACAAGTCACAGAAGCTAGTTTTTGGTTATTCTATGATCAAAATCTGGTTAAGTTTTAAAATTTCCAGAATTCTAATTAGATTTAATAATTCATTAGCAATTTGTAGCACCAATTTAAGTCATCATTTAAGACTTAAGTTGGTCATTAGTTTAATTCTTTCATTTTTTATTAACCTTTTTGGCTACATTTGTAAGGACGTTTGAAGTTGTTCTAAGAAAAATTTATAAAATTAGCCCTAGGCACCAAAATGCCTATTGGACTTTTTTTTTTTAAGAAGGAGAGAGATACTGCTACTATAAATCTTAAACAGGAATACGACAAAGACAACGACGACACGTCAATTTCACATAAGTAGCATAAATGTATAGAACCAAAGAACCATACCCTATGTTTGTAATGATGGTATGCCTAGGAAATTCCTATTATTTTTGCATACCTGTTTGACTTTTAAACAAAATTGTCTATGTTGTGCAAGTCTTTTATGCAAGGAAATTTACACACAGCAGAGGTGGTGGAATTTTGAAACTTGCTTGTACCACTGATTCTTCTGGAAATGATGTGGTCCAAGCTGAAGTTCATAAAAAACACATATTGCACCTCTTGATCCTACTTATATAGGAACTGATATGGGACAAGTGAGATTTACATGGAACATGGAAACACAGCTTACATGGATGTCTACCTGCAGTTGGAGCAGGCCACATAGCTGCAACTCTATATGAAACTTATCAGAACTGAAAGAGATTATACTGGTGCCACTGATTGGAATATGAGTGGTGCAGCTGGTTTTTTAGTTTGCAGGATAAGAGAAATGGAAATACTATTTATATGCAGGTTACTCATAAAAATTGGAAAGCATGCAACTGCAGCTATTTTAAAACTGCAGGTTGCATATATGGATAGGATACAGGCTAATCACTGCCAGTTTTGTCAACTACTTGGTGCACTAAGGATGCAGACTTGGGATATCAATTAGCTAACTGTTACATAAGGAAAACAGCACAAGCAACAGAAGACATTGCAGAAGAGATGGCTACAGAGAAAATGCAACTGAGCTATGCACCAAGGGACCAAACTTCGGACACCACTTAGTTGACAATATATACAGCAACACACAGATGTGCATGCAACTTATCAGCAACTTTTTTTTCCAAGTTTTAGTTTAATTTTACCACGTTCATTGTATAGCAATGTGTAGTACCAATATAAGTCATCTATGTCGCAACAGAGAAGAAGTGAGACTAACCTTAATTGTTGCTAGCTGCTTGTGGTGCAGACGTAGCTTCTCCCGGTGAAGGAACACACAATGCTACTAGCATGTCTGGACTAATTAATCCTGCACGTTGGAGTTTTTCAATTACTTTTGCAGTAATGTCTGCAGTAACTTCTGCTCGCATAGTTCTCTTTTGTTCCTCCATTTGTTCCTCCATTTTTTGGATCCTTTCTTGCATTTCTTGGACTACATCATTTGTGGCATTTGAAGTTGGTTCAAAAGTTCTAGCTTTTCCTTTCAAAGAAGTCTTTGTAACCCCCCGTCCATATAGTCTAAGACGTCCGGATGTTACGGACCCATAACGAGAGTATGCATCAACAGGCTGACTACCATCTGCGCTTAGTTGTGTTTCAATTTCCTCCATTTCAGCCTAACAAAGAAAATCCAACAACCGCATTCAAGTAAACAAAAACTAACAATAAATAATTGATTTCAATAAAAACTTGCAACAGATAATATACATACAATTTTACTAGTTGTGTCTTCATTTGACTCCTTGTACAAGCGCCCGGGTTTCCTTGCTCTTGTTTCCACAAAGATCTCCTTAAGTGATACATTTCCCTTGGTTTTTTCCTAGTCACATCAAAATGGATATAAAAAATCGCTTAAAATGACAGGTTAAGACTTAATAAAAAAATAATAGAACACACCAATTTATTGCGGACTAAAGCGAAACTTTTTTTGCCGACTGTGTGCGGATTCAACAACTTCTTCCGATTCTCAGTATTTGTTGTAGACATTTTCTGCAAATAAATAAATCAATTAAATGTATTAACTATAAAAATCACCAGTTAAAACTATTACAGCCACAACCAAGCTAAAAATAGACAGTTATTCGCATACAACATCAGCATAGAAAGCTAGTAAGTCAACTGCATCCTAAAACAACTAAATAGTAAGAGCAGTTTCCCTTTTTTTTCCCCCCTCAAAAGGCCACTGGGATGGCTCATTCCAATTGAATTTTTTTTCAAGCAATCCAATACTGTGTTAATCTGAAAATTGCAGCATCTATATCATGATATGTAGCTTGTTAGGATAAATCCATTCCAGCTGGTTATATATTTCGAATGACTTGAATCATCCGTAGTCTTATCCTAATGGAATGAACATCGAAATCTTAATACCACCACTAGATCAATCCTACAGATTATCAGATCATCCACTCAAAACCAATGTGTTAGCTACATGTAAAAACTCAAAAGATCTGTACAAGATTGAATTGTTGAAATGCAGTTCTCTCAATCAGATGCACCTTTCCTGATGAATGTTCTCCTGATGCTTGGAGTATGATGCTTATCCAGATTGAGAAGTCTTTTTGCAGCAGTTTCCTTGATATTTCATACAAATACTATTTCTTTTTCTATACTATTTATAATATCTGGCAGTCCTTTTGAAAAAATCCAAGATTTCTCTCTTTCTACATAGACTGTCTTCCTGTATATGTGATTTTTATTCCATCCTCAAGCAAAAAATACATTCACAGAACAAGTGGTCTCTTGTTTCCACCTACTATATCTATGACACATAAAGATTGCAACAGAGACAAGAAGATAAGAAGAGAAATTACAAGAAAAAAGAAGCGATGAGCGATAGCGATACTTGCGCAGCGAGAGAAGAAAGGTAAAAAAAACCTACAACGACAGCCATATCGCAGCAAAGAAAGAGAAGACAGAGAGACAAAAGAACACTTGCACCAGAGAAGACAAATGTATATTGGAAATATAATTTACCTGGAATTTCTCAGACTTCCAATATTCGAGGAGCTCTTTAAATTGAGATTCCGGAATATGACCTGGCCTTTTTGCCATTATGATTTCATCAGTGACTTTTGGTTTGTAACAAAGTTTCTTCAACTCACTTTTATGCCTTCTCCAAGCAGCATGAATTGCTTTCAAAGTCCACTTTTTGCCAGCTTCAGGAATATCATATTTCTCCTACAATTTTTTGTCATTTTGTTAGCAAAAACAATACTTTTAACAAATACTTAAATATTGGAAACTTCAAACCTTGGTATATGTCCATAAATCATCTTTTGTGTCCATTTTCCTCCAATCAAGTATATCAAATGGGCAAAGGGTCGCAGTCCTCGCTAATGTACCGAGGAAGCTACCAAACTCTATTACAACATCTTCAGTAGGACCAACAGGTTGATTGAGCCTATTCAGTAGGATCAATTTACGCTCATGTCGGCTATGCACACTATGCATTTGCGTTCTACCTCTTTTTCTTTTCTGAGTCGAAAGGCCTAAAGTTAAAAGAAAATACAAGAAATTAGAAGTCATGGATGAATTTAACAAGTTCGTAAGCTATATGTTACCTTCTTCAGATTGTTCATTTGTGGGAGGAATTGTAGAATCCATTTGCATTTGCTCCTCGACGGGCTGTTGCTCCTCTTCGAATTGCTCCTCTACATGTTGCTCTTCTACAAGTTGCTCATTTTCATTAGATTGTGGTGCTACTGGCTGCTGTTCCCCAATTAATTCTAGCAAATGCTCTTTCTCTGACCGTATAGCTTGAACAGTTTCTTTTGTGGTTAATAACTGCCGTTTTTTATTTGCCAAGGATGACAATGAACCAGGTTTAGCATATGTTCTGGTTTGAGCTCTTTTGTTTCTTTTTGAAGGCCCTTGTTGACTCATGACTATCAAGATCTGTGTAAATCTAAGACTGAACAAGTGAGAAAATCTGGAGGACAAAAATAATAAGCATGATACGAATTATTAAAAATCTGATATAATACATGATGAAGATTATGCAGGATATCCTGGTACCAACAAGACAGATATGGTTTAACCTCAAATGGCAAGTATTCCTTGACTAAGAGTTATCTTGCATTACTAGGGAACAAACCAAAAATAGGAGAAGCTTAGCTGATATGGAGCAAAGTCTTGTTGCCAAAGCATAGAATACTAATGTGGCTAGCTACGAAGCAAAGACTGCTTACAAGGGCCAGACTGATGAAAATGGGGATTGCATGTGAGGATGATCTATGTGTACTATGTGGAACATACAGGCCTGAAACAACACACTTGTTTGTGGATTGTGCCTAGGCAAAAGAGGTTTGGCAAGCTATCCAGACTTGGCTGGGGATAACAATGCGTCCCGGAGCAGGTTCACTCAATTCTACATAAGGTCGACACCAAACACTGGAGCAAGTTTAAAAGAGAAGTACTGGCAGCAAGCCATGGAGCTGTGCACTATATCACACTTGGCAAGCTAGAAATGCCAAGATATTCAAGGGACAAGATATAAATATAGAGTTTACAATTCAACATATAAAGCTGGAGTGATAGCAAGAATAAGTAAGTATATAAGTCAAAAAATAGTAAGGCAATGTATTGGTTTTTGGACAGAACACTGTAACTAGAAATTGAGGCTATGTTCTGCTTAACACCATCTGGGGGTTGAGGGAACTAGTTCTTCTTAGGGGTTAATATGAAATCTGTTGATATGATAATATTTACAATGTATTGCCAAAAAAAAAAAAAAAAAAAAAAAAATTATGCAGGAGCAAAAGCGTAATGAGTTTTTGGATGATTCAATGAATGAGGAATATGCTCAATACATAAATTGAGAGTAGCTTGGCATGAAGGTTGAGTCAACAGAAGATAAAAACATGAAAAAGTTCAAAGGTCAAATTAAAGATAGACTAAATATTTTGAAGTCCAACATAATTATAACAAAGGAAAGGAAAAAATCTCTGCGCATCTGTTTACGCAGAAGAAAAGAAATATCTTTTATCAATAACATGATAACAAAGTTTTGCTTCTTGTTCCTAGATTTGAAGGAAAATAACTGAGAGATAGAGTGAAAGACTAGAACCTGAATTTTTGTTGGTCTCCTGTGAAGTTAAAGATTCCTCAGAGATATTGCAGAAATATGGATACTGCATATGAATATAAGAAAAAAAGACTTAATAAGTTTCTCACTAATAAAAATAATTTTCTCAAAATGAATATGCGAAAGAAAGATTACAATGATCAGTCACTCCCATAGCAGTTCAGTTGGTTATAATGAATATCGAAAAGACAAGTAAAAGGCATAATAAACATGGATAGGTGGGGATTACCAAGTATTAGAGCCAAAACACAAAGCAATAAAAAATCTTGTATAACTTTGACCCTCCTTGAATTGTTGGTAGTTAGAATAGTATAATGTGCATTAGTTTCCTTATGTAATACGAGGGATAGTTAACACTAACTAAAAATAAGTGTTAACTAGATTCTGTACTTAGGCTCATGCATCACGATTAGATTCAATCACTAGTATAAGGCCCCTTCCCCTAGATCATGCATCATATAGAATCATTTAGGTTACCTTACTGTACAGTGCATGCATTAAAACTGAAAATGTCCAGTTTCATAACTCATAGGGGTATGGTTTTAGCCCTCCCCTCATTTGTATTCTTTTGCTTATCAATAAAATACCACCCAAGTTCTGATTTTGGAACTGGGTGGTTTCTCAAAATAAAAAATAAAAAATCACATCATTATAAAAGGGAATTTATTATTCACTACAAAAATTGATGAAGGGTATATATTTGTACAAGTTCAAAAGATCCTTTGTCAATCATCAGGCTCCATCCAATCCCAATCGGTATCATCGAAGTCATCCTCCTCTTCCGATGTTTCCATAGATACGTCTTGTGAATGTTGTGCAAGGGAAGACACATCAATGATATCAACAGGGAGATCTTCTCTCGACCATCTGACATCAACATCGAGTAATCTTTCTGATGAGCCAATGTCTTCATTAGGCTCCCTCCAAAATGTTTCTTCAATATTAGGACAATTCTCTTCCTCCAATTCATACAAATCAACCGGACTTTATTTCTTGCATAATAAACCCCTTTCTCAATTGGATCCTCCACATAAAAAACTTGATGCACTTGAGATGCTAGTACAAAAGGGTCGTCCGTGCTGCATTTTTTATTGAAGTATACCCGAGTCAACCCATAGCCATCGACTTCATTATGAAACCAATCACATCTAAATAGCACAACACTAAAACAACCCCAATAATCAATCTCAATGATATCTTGAATAACTCCATAATAGGTAACCATTCCATCAACGGGATTTTGGTCTCTGGCACTAGCAAAACTATCAGTTGTTGCTGACAAACTCACTCCACTATTTTGAGTCTTGCATGAGGCATCCCGTTTCATCGTATGAAATCGGTATCCATTGATGAAATATCCAGTATATCTTCTGGCCACTACATTAGGCCCATAAGATAGCCATATTATATGATTGGGCACTTTAACTTTTTTAACTTTCTCCTTTAACCATTCACCAAATTCTCGACTATGAATTCGTGCTTTTACCCATGCATTTCCTCTACCACGTTTATCAATTATACTCTTATGTTCCCTGCAAGCATGTATGCTATATTAATCATTAGGTATATAAAAATGAAATTTAAAACACATTATCATAATAAATAAAGTTCAAAATTCAAATGACTATTTTTTCTTACTTGATAAACGTCTCTACTTGTTCATCTCCAGTATTGAACAAAGCATACCGATTTGCTTCAACCCACTGATGACTATCCATGTCAAATGTCTTGCCTTTCCTTTTCTTCTTACTTCCAATCGGATGGCCTGTCTTAGGAAATATATGTGAAAAATCATTTCCCTTTGTTTGAACATCTTCATCCTCGGTCTGATACCTACTAAATCTTGTCTTCACCCCATCATGTAGGTATCTCGAACAAAAGGTCAAACACTCTTCGGCCAAAAAACTCTCCGCTATTGATCCTTCTGGATTAGATCGATTCCGAACGAACCCCTTGTACTTACACATGTTTCTCTCATTAGGATACATCCAACGCAAATGAACCGGACCCCTAAGCTTAATTTCATCTACTAAATGGATAGGCAAATGTGTCATTATATCAAAAAAGGTTGGAGGAAAAATCTTTTCAAGGTCACATACTATATCTATGATTTCAGCCTTCATTTTATCAAGATCTCTTCTTCTTATAACCTTACTACATATGGTTCTAAAATAATTCCCCAACCTAATCAAGGCCAAAGACACATTCTTGGGTAGCACTTTTCTAACCGCAACTTAAGCAAGTAATCGCATTATGAAATGAGCATCATGGCTCTTATATCCCGATACTTTCATCTCCTGATTTGCACACAACGTGATATATTAGAGGCACACCCTTTTGGTAATTTGACATTTTTTAAAACGATGCAAAACAACCTTTTCTCCTCTCGGTTTCATAGAGAAACAAGCTTTAGCCAGATGAATTTTACCATTCTTATCGTCTTTTAATGGTTGAAGCTCCTTGCGTATCCCCATCTCATGCAAGTCATAGCGAGAATTTACATGATCTTTGGACTTTCCAGGTACATCCAACAAAGTCCCAAGCAAACTATCACATATATTCTTCGCAAGCAAATCGAGTCAAGTTAAAGCATCATTTATAAATTGTATTTAGTATAGAAATATTATTGGAGATTGGGGATTAATTATTTGTGATTAGATTATTAAGCTAGAATTAGTGATTAATTAAAATTAATTAAGATTAGTTAATAAAGTGGGCCCCACCCGATATTTTTTTTAAAAAATAAAATAAAAAAGATGACTCATAAAATATGGATCTTTTCTATATATCATCAATGGACCATCACTTCACACCTCCGAACAAAGAAAAAGAAAGAATTGAAAAGAAAAAAAAAAAAGGGGAGCAGCTGGCTTTCTTTCGATTTAATTCCCTTCCAACAAAGACATTATTGGAGCAATTAAGAGTAGAAATTCCTCACGAGGTAAGCTCTTCTTGTTTTATGGTGTAATTGTGTTAATAGTATTGTAATGGAGTTATTAAAATTGGATTGGACGAAATTGAAGTAAGAAAATGCATAACATTGATGTTATAGGAATTGTGGGTTGAAATGGATTTAGAGGAGTTGTTGGGTTGTTAGAATTGTTATGGGCTCTCTTTTGGGTATTTACGTACGTGAGAATAATTGAAAATTCTTAGGTGAATATATATGGAAATCCTGCTTTTCGTTAAGTCCAATAATGAAAAACCCTAAACGAGACAAATAAGTTAAAGAATAAGTTCTATGATTTACGACTAGAAAATATCTAACGATAACTTTACTCTTATATTAAATAGGCTAAAAGAGCGACGTAAACGGATTTACGAATAGTCGCTCCTCTTTACCATCAAATGATTTGAACTTTGATCTCTATTCATAGACTTTGATAATTCTTAATGGATGATCGGACACTAGTAAAAATGCTGGTTATGACCCATAAGATGGTTCATACATGATTGACATATGAAAATGATTTCTAAGTCCTTTTGATATACTTTATGTTTGAATAAATTGAGATTTAATATGACTATTGTCCCGATTTTTAAATGGTAGTATTATTCATTGAGTCTTGGAAAATGTTTTAATTGCATATGGTTGCTCACTACTCCACTCGTGCAAGTCTTAACATGTCTTTCCATCAAAATGCATTCACCGAGATAGCTGTTATATGTATATGTATATGATGATATGAAATGATCATGGCTATGATGACTTTATTCACCGTCATCACATATATATACTTATAAATCTAATTATGCCACTAAGTCCCATAAGAAATGTTTGGTTTTAGTTTCATGGTTATTGTATCATTTTCTATATTTCCACTCCCATTTCCCATAGTTCCTTTAACTACGCAATTAGTGGTATACATGTAGGAACACATCTATCACTTTTGAAACTCTTAGAGGTCTATAGACATATGTGTGGGTTGTGTATAAGTTACAGGATCTATACGAGCTATGATATGATGTCGATGGACCCGGAATGATATCATGATGACAACATTATATACCTTGTCGGCTCGGCATTTTATGATTTGATCGGTCGTGACTCCTCGGAGACAAGCTTGATGCGGAAATATATATATATATATATATATATATATATATATATATATATGACAATGTTACCATGGTTTCCGTATTGAATTATATTAATAGGTATGCATTACATACGGCCACACACAAGCAAACTATCACATATATTCTTCTCTATGTGCAAATTGCCCATATGGCAATTCAAAAAATATGGATCTTTTCTTCCATGGACCATCACTCTTCCTAGCCCTTTTCTTTCGGCCCTTCCCAAAGACATTATTGAATTCGGGAATGCATCTCCTCTTTACCATCAAATGATTTCTTATCTCTTCGAAATGGATGATCGGGAGGTAAAAATGCTCGATGACCCAAGTAACACATCTTACGACTATGTTTGAGATATTGAGAGCAAGTATCATAATTACGAGGTGAAAGCATTGATAGTCCACTAATCATTCACAATAAAGGTGCAATTAGAAAAGTTTGGTTAGTTTCAATCAAAATCCTCCCATCCCATAGTTCCTTTAACTCGCAATTAGTGGTTGTAGGAACACATCTATATCTTACTGGAATGATCATTGACAACATTATATACTCCGGCTTCATGCAAATCCATGGTGGCAAATTATAGTTCATTAACATAAATGCCATCTATGGGAAATGCTCATGGTTTGGAATGGATTGAAACCGTCATCACCCAATCGAACATTACGATCTTTAAATATAAATCAAAATCCTTCCAAGCTTCCCCATCAGCGGGATGTCTTAAATTCCCATCTTTGGGTCGTTCGAATGCCATCTCATGGCTACGGATGTTTCGAACACATAAATATCCTCTAAAGCCTAGGCTTTAAAGGGAAGTACCTTAAAACCTTTTTCGGGATTTTAGTGTTCTTATTAGTCAAATCATCACGAACATTCTTCCATCTAGAAGAACCACACACAGAGCAATTATCTTTCTTCGCATTGTCATTCCAAAATAGCATGCAGTTGTTAGGGCATGCATGAATTTTCTCATAACCAAGACCCAAATCTTTTATCACCTTTTTTGCCTTGTTGAAAGACTCGGGTAGCTGAGCAAATGGAAATGCCTCTTTTATCAAGTCTAACAAGTCTGAAAAGGATACATTACTCAACCCATGAATGCATTTAAACAAGTACAACCGAATGGTGAAACTTAACTTAGAAAAATTTTTACACCCCAGGTACAACTCTTGTTTCCCTTCCTCAACTAATTTGAAAAATCTCTTTGCATCTTCAGATGGTCCCTCTGTCACTCCTTCATGCCTCAGATCACCTTCTACATTCCTAAAAGTATCATAAAGTAGTCCATCGATATCGTCATGCATGTCGGAAGTTTCATCATCATTGGTTGGATGCGGCATATTTGTTGAAGAAAACCCTTCTCCATGGAAAACCCATTTGGTGTATCCATTAACAAATCCATAACCAAACAAGTGATTCTCCACCACCGTTCGAGTATGCCAATACCGATTAAAACACCTTTTACAAGGGCATAGTATTTCATTTCCTTGAGAAGCTCGTTCAAATGCCTTATCAAGAAAATAATTCACTCCACGATCATACTCATTGGTGGATCTTCGGAGATCCATCCAACTTTTATCTATAGTATCCATTGAATATCCTACGTGACATGAGCATAACATCAAAATCAAAATTCAAATAGCAAATTTCAGGAGAAATGCATACAAAAAGAGAAAAGTATCAGTTTCCCCATCAACCCAATGTTTTGCTTTGAAGAATGATCCAAGAAAAAGAATAATTCCATGGTTAGACTACATAGAGATCACATTTTTATCAAATCCACAAACAAATGCAAACGATTTTTTTCCCACAAAGATCTAGTTCTCTGGTTTGAAGAATGATCCAAGAAAACCGGAAAAAAACAACAATTCCACAGCTAGACTACATAAAGATCACATATTTATCATATCCATAAACTAAAATCCACAAACAAATGCAGAAGATATTTTCTTTCTACAAAAACCCAGACTTTCAAGAATGATTCAACAAAATGGAAGAAAAACAACAATTCCATGGCTAGACTACATAAAGTTCCCATTTTTATCAAACCCACAAACTAAAATCCACAAACAAAAACATGCAAATGCAGAAGAACCTTTCTTTCCTTAAAAATCCAATTCTCAACTTTGAAGGATGATCCCAAGAAAATGAAAGTAAAAACAACTCCACAACTAGACTACATAAAGATCACATTTTATCAAACCCATAAACTAAAATCCACAAACAAATGCGAAGATTTTTTGTTTCACAAAAACCCAGTTCACAAATTTCAACAATGATCCAAGAAAATGAAAGAAAAAGGTAAATTCTACAGCTACACTACTTAGATATCCCATTTTTTTCACACCCAGAAATTAAAATTCACAAACGTAAGCAGTAGATATTTTGTTTCCACAAAAAAAAAAAAAAAAAAAAAAAAAAAAAAGTTCACATATTCAAGAAAATGTAAGAAAATCAACAATTTCATAGCTAGACTACGTAAAGTTAACATTTTTATCACACCAAGAAACTAAAAATCCACAAACAAACTCATAGAATTTCTGATTTTTAAAAATACTACAACAATAATACATGTTAAGAGAGAGGGGAAACTTAAATTTCATGGAGCAAACCTGTAGATGCAAAGAGCAAGAAGACTAATTTGCTGAAGAAAAAGATGAATTTTGCCAGAGAAACTTCAACTGAGAATAAACTAGACGCATTGTTGGAGAAAACCCATATTGTTAAAAGCTTCTACTGAGAAGAAATATTTCATGATATGTTTTCGGTGATATGTTTATTCACATACGGTATATTTTTTGGTCATTATTTTTTATTAAAAAATGGGGGTTTTGGCGGGTCCAATAGAATAAGTGGAGGGAAAATATTGGGGGGAAATATTGAGGGAAACTAAACTGTCCCAATAGCTAAATTTTCTTATATGACTGTTGCAATAGAATCATATATTGCAACGGTTCCAATACCCGTTACTAAATGTACGTCTATAGCATCGGTTATCGGACTAACGCGACGGTTTAATTTTATAAATGTGCTGTTAGGTCAAAGTGTCTTTGCAACGGTTAAAACCGATGCAACATATACTCTATTGTAACGGTTGAGTAATTGTTGCTAAAAAACCGTTGCTATAGGCCTATTTTCTAGTAGTGAATCAATACACATCCGCAGCGAACTATCTTTCTTTCTCACAAACAAGACCGGTACTCCCTACGGTGATGTACTAGGTCTGATAAGGCCTTTTTTCTAGTAAATCCTTCAACTGCTCCTTCAATTCCTTCAACTCAGCAGGTACCATCCTATATGGAGGGATGGATACAGCTGAGTATTTGGTATCACATCTATAGCGAAATAAATCTCTCGCTCTAGTGGAAGGCCTAGAAGCTCGTCTGGGAATACATCTGGGAACTCATTAACCACTGGATCAGACTAAAGAGTCGGCGGTTCTACTTCTGCATTCTAAACTTGGACTGTATGATAAATACAACCTTTCAAAATCATCTTCCTTGCTTTAAGATAGGAAATAAATCTATATCTCAGCGAAGCTGTATTACCCTTCCAATCCAGAACTAGTTCCCCTGGAAAGTGGAACATAATAATTTTGGTCCAGCACCCAACGTTAGCGTAAGCAGAAGCTAACCAATCCATACCCATAATAACGTCGAGATTGACCATTTATAACTCTATAAGGTCTGCTAAGGTACGCGATTACAAATCGCTATTGAACAATCCCGATAAATCCTCTTAGAAATAATAGGCTTACCAACTGGTGTAGATACAGAAAATGGCTCCTTCATCAACTCTGGTATTATACCAAACTTCCACACAATAAACAGAGTGACATATGACAAATTGGATCCCGAATCTATCACCACATAAACATTAGATGAAAAAACTGTCAATGTACCTGTCACAACCTCTGGTGAGGACTCCATGTCCTGATGACCTACCAAGGCGTAGATGCGGTTTTGAGCACCGCCTGTACTAGAAGTTCCATCTCTCTGCCTCCAAGACGAGACCGCGCCCGGATAGACGCACCGATGCTGATGGCCCTGCTACAAAACCTGTCGGCTGTTCCATACCATTAGGTCTCCCCTGTGGGCAGTCCTTCATGAATTTATCTAGGCTGCCACAAGTATAACAAGCCCGCGAACCATACTGATATCGCCCATAGTGCGCTCTACCACAATTACCACACTGCTGTAGTAGTGATCTAGCCTGCCTTGGACCCCACTGTTGCTGTGACCCTAATGCATGAGAGCTTTCACTTGGTCCAGATGGAATATAATACCCTGATCTGTATCCCTAAGACTCAGGTAGTGGTGGTCGAACGGCGTACCACAGTGCATCGTCCGAAACTCCCGGATTATCACCCCGCCGACCAAGAGACCCTGCCACTTATGATGCTCCCTCTCTATCCTCTCAGTCACCTGCTGCTGACGTCTACAATCCTCATAGTTTTGTGCGAATTCCTGAATTCGAGCAAGGTCCATATTATCATTCACTGCTGCAGTGGTACAAGCCTCAACATAAATGGGGTACAATCCTTCTATAAACCTGTGAATCCTGGCCCTCGATGAATCAAAGAAGCATGGAGCATGTTTAGCCAAGGAATCAATTCGGTGGCAATAATCATGAACACTAGAACTACCCTGCTGGACAGTCAAGAACTGATCAACCCTAGCCTCTCTTATCTCCCACGGTAAATAGTGATCAAGAAAGTTTTCTGAAAACTCATACTAATGCGCTGGAGGTGCCTCAGGGCCTCTGTCATGCTCTCGCCCCTCATACCATAAGATGGCTATATCATGAAGCCTGAAAGCCACTACCTCTGCCGCCTCAGTCTCAGTAGCATGCACTACCCTAAAGATATGGTGAAGCTGATCAACGAAGTTCTGCGGGTCCACGTCCCGCTTAACCCTTGTGTGCTCTGGGGGATCAAGTGCTAGAAAATCATGAAACCTCAAACTTTCGGGCCCCTCAACAGGTCCTGCACTAGTCGGTGCTCTCGGCTGCCTCTTAGTAGCCACAATCTGGGTCTGTAGCTATACCACACTCCGAAGGTCCTGATCAGTTGTACAGGAGGGGGTACTGAAGGTACTGCCTTTCTCAAAAGCTCCTCTTGTGGTGGAGCCTTCAATGATGGCTGGGTTGGGGACTCACCCTGGCCCTCATCCGGGCTCCAACGCCGGGGTGCTCTGCTAGTTCTCTCGAATGGTGTATCATCTCTTCATCGAGCATCTCGTACGCAAACACAATAGGTAGGTTTAACTCAAATTTCCTTTGACTCAACTCTATGGCATGATTTAGATAAAAAAAAAGAAGGGCAACCGACTCCTAAATGCCTAGTAGCTTCCTTTTTATATAATATAGTACACAACATATCAATAAACAAGACTCTACTAGACACAACTTGTAGATTTCCTAGGACAGACATGCTCTGGTACCAAATTTGTCACGCGCCAAATATGGAGAGGCGTGGCAGGCACCCGATGCCACACTCGCCCGAGCGAACCACTTTAAATCTATAACTCTATAGGGGTAACCCTCAACTTAGGCTGATAGGGCCTACCAGCACACATACAATACCAACAAGCCGGTAAGGCCACAATCTGGATATACATAAACACTGGCTATCTCGCTTGGCCCAGGGCATACAAACCCATATATATATATATATATATATATATATATATATATATATATATATATATATATATATATATATATATATAACTAACCGACGAGGTCGTACAAAGCATCACTACCAAAATAAACATATACAAGGCTATCACACTATATACAGGACAGATCTACAAGCCTCTAGAGAAAGCATAACTGTATCATGGTCGGGACAAGGCCCGGCCTACCCATCATGTCTATAAATACAAAAAGAAGACTCCAAATAGACCTGGCAACTCCGGGCAAAGGGAGCTCACCAATCGGTGATATCGGGTGCGCATGCGGGGAGGTCGGTCGGTCACATCTATCTCGCCTGCACATGAATGCGGTCGGCCCTCGGCAAAAGGGAGATCGATGCGAAATAATGTATCGAGTATGTCAGGTAACAGATAACTAAAACTGAAACTGAATGGAAAACATAACAATCTGGAGGTTCAAGAATGCCTTGAACATCTCAATTGGCTTGACTCATATGAAATGCAATATAATAATATCATATATCTCACTGACCAACTGGCCAGGCAGCTGTATAATTTCACTGACCATAAGGCCAGGAAATCTGTCTCGCTGACCCGTCGGCCAAGCAAATCATCTCGGCTGACTCATGGGCTAGGCAATGTTCTCGTTGACCGCATAGTCTGAGCAATACTTGTCTCGCTCACCAAGTGGCCGAGGCAATACTGTCTCACTGACCAAGTGGCCAGGCTAAAGAAATTATATATATATATATATGAAGACGTCAACATGTAGAAGACGTCATGTTTCTATAAATAACATGTTGTATATCAAGTGTAATAATATATGTAATATATGAAAACCTCAACATGTCGGACGATAGACATCCCTCGGAAGATACAATACCACATCTAGAAGTATTACACCTCTATGACAACTCCAAACAATAGTTCTATTTCTTAAAGATTCAATAAACTCTTATTATCTAAGGATCATGCCAAGGAAAGAAAGGATAGTCATTACATACCTCGATTTAATCCTTCGAATGATTACAACGATTCAATCCTTCCGATGGACACCTAGCCTCGAATTCATCCTAGCTAATGGTCGTTATGCGGGTTCCACACAACACTAGGAGTGCTAATCTATAATTCCAAACTTAGGTGTTTGATGAAGAATTTTCATCTCAAGTACCATGGTTAATATCTTGCTCTTCAACTTGCTGCTCTATTAGCTAGGGTAAGAGGACTTTTGCATCAAAGTTTTGTTTATCCAAAAACGAATCGCTAGAATATACATACGTACATATATATATATATATCAAACTACTGGGTGCATGTGATGAAAATAATTTCTAATAGTATTGTGCTCCTCCGTGTATTTTGTAAGCTAGGAGTGGTTTAATTGTTATTCTTTTTCTTTCCTATGGAAGCTAATGGAGAACTAATTTCTCTATCTACATATGTATAATCTTGTTGCTGCACTTCTACGGATAAGGCATATAACTTAGCCTAGAAGGATTGAATAAATGGGCTTACTAGAATAATGGCCCCTTATTTTATAGTGGGCTTGTCAAAGTCATCCACTAATTTATGGTGTAGGATTGGCAAAAAGAGGTCCACAAATTTATTTATTGGACTTGTGATATATTCACTTAAATGTGGGAAGAGGCGGTGGATCCCTGTAGTGGACAGATACATACAAATATATATATATATATATATATATATATATATATATATATATATATATATATATATATATATATATATATATATATATATATATATATCTAATTATTTAGCTATGTAACAATATGCTACATATTACATGTTATAAAATATATTGAACTATATTAATAGGAGGTGACATATATACTTGTACATTAACGTCATATAGTACATCATAATTTAATTCTCATTAACTCTTTAAATTACTCAATTTTTCTAAATTTCACCACTATAATAATTAGCCAATTCTTACGAAATGTTTCACTTAAAGGAAAATATCATAGCAAAATGTATCTAACGGTATCACGGTTGTGAAACTTACAGGGTGTTAAAATAACATTGTCATAAACCCCTTTTTATCTCATGAAAGACCTTAATGCCTTCAAATTCATATGAACTTACTACAACGCATTCTAATGCCAATATACGAGGTGTTACAGCATGGGACTCCTTTGTCCATCATTTCATATCGTGGTGCCCAGTTTACAACGAACTTTTAGAAATCCTTTCAGAAAGGATTGGGCACAAGGGTGAACCTCAACACAACTTTTCATCCTCAGACAGATGGCCAGGCAAAGCATACTATTCAGACTGCGAAGACATATTGAGGGCTTGTGTGCTATATTTCATTGGTAATTGGGATTACCATATGCCTCTCATTGAGTTTACTTATAATAATAGTTACCACTTTAGTATCCAGATGGCACCACTTGAGGCCTTGCATTGGCGGAGATGTAGGTCGCTAATTGGTTGGTTTGAGGTTAGTGAAGCAGAGTTGTTAGGGCCAAACTTTGTTTATGGGCCATAGAGAAAGTCAAGTTAATTTAGGAGCGGTTGGAAACGGTTCATAGTCGCTAAAAGTCCTATTCGGATGTGTAGCTTAGAGACTTAGAATTCCATATTGATGATTGGGTGTTTCTAAAAGTTTTACCTATGAAAGGTGTTATGAGATTTGGGAAGAAGGGGAAGCTTAGCCCCCGCTATATTGGGTCATATAGAATCCTGCGAAGGATTGGAGAAGTGGCTTATGAGTTAGAATTGCCACAAGAGTTAGCTATTGTACACCCAGTGTTTCATATGTCTATGTTGAAGAAATTCAGGGGAGACCCATCTCTTGTAGTTCCCATGGAGATTACACAGGTTAAAGATAGCCTATCTTACGAAGAGATTCCAGTGGCTATTCTTGATTGTCAAATCAGCAAGTTGAGAACTAACGAGATTGCTTCAGTAAAAGTACTATAGAGAAATAAGAAAGTGGAAGAGGCTATGTGGGAGGCCTAAGAGGACATGAAGTCCAGATATCCCCATCTCTTTGAAGAGCAAGTAGAAAATGTTGAAGGTAACTAATCTTTTCATTCAGATCTTTATAGTATAATCTCCATGTTTTTCAATATCCGGTCAGCCTAGTATTCAGCTAGTCCAGTATTCAATCAGCTCAGTATTCAGTCATTTTAGTAGACATTTAGTTCAGTAATCATGTATTCATTCAGTTAAGTAAGCATATGCTCATTTCAGTTTAGTGATCATGTACCTCAGCCAATCAGTTTCATGTATATGAGTTACAGAGTAAACTCTGCCAAGCTTCTGTAGACCTCGGTATTGGCTGCGATTATAACCAAGACATCATTCCAGGATCAATGATCCTAATGGGGGCAATGTTATAACTCGTATGTTAGAACTAATGTTAGACTCATATCGTTAGAGTTTTAGTGGAAAAACTGAAGGTTTGAACGTATTGTAAAAATTGTTGAGAGGCCTACTTTGGGCAGTCGTAACTTCTTGATTAGTTGGGAATTTGGGAAAGTACCCTTAATGAAAGATGTAGTACGTAGAAATACCTTTCTAACAATATAAGGACCAGCCAATCAGAGATTGGAGCAAGGAGATATAACCGTCTCAAGATGGCTAATAGTAAGGAGCTTAAAATTCGATAGAATCGGCTAAGTTTTCGATACTTCTGCCTTCCATCCCAATTTCTTGAAAATCCGTTGCGAATTTGAGAAAACTTAAAACATCAAAGTTGTATCCCTTTGAAATACATTTCTAACGGTATATTGTGGATCCCAAAAAGAGCTTTGTAAAAGAAGTTATGACAATTTTAATAAACTCTAAGCAGAACCGACACAGGTCGCGCATGAGGGCCAGTGAGATGGCCCCGCGTTGCCGGCTGAATGAAAAAAAACACCCTCTCTGACCAGAGACCTATAGAGGTTGCGTGTTGGGCATGCGACGCGGACCCAACGTGGATGGCTCGGGTTTCGGGTCAAAACCTCATATTTTTGCGTTTTTCTTATATTTAAGCTTGAGGTTTATTTTCCTAACACCCCTAACCACGAAAAATCATCCTATGGTAGGAGAGAACAAGTCCTAAGCCTCAAGAACCCTCTAAGGTAAGTTTTATCACGATTCTAGATTGAATTCATGTCCCCAATGCCTTTCTAACTTGAGTAAACCCTTCTAATCAGTAGAGTTATGATTGAAACATTATTATTAGACGTGGGAACCCTAGAACTCGAATTATAGAGGAACAAACTTCAAAAAGGTAATGCTCTACTCTCTAATCATTCATAGTAGTGAGTTAATGAGTATTTAGGAGAATACTAAATGGGTTTAGTAAAGAGAATTACACGAACTATAATAGGGTTTTGGATTGTTGACTTGAGATTGTTGTAATCATATGGTGATGGAGAATGATGTTAATTACACCTAATTGAGATTGTAGAATCACCTAGAAGTAATAGAATGGGAATTGGGTGAAGGAAACACTATTAATGAAGTTTGTGGAGCTTTATGCCCACCAAGTATTTGATAAAATGCATAGATGACCAAAGAATGAGTATACTTGCTAATATTTAATCCCTTTGACTTGTATTTTTATAGATTAAGGTTGAAAGGTATTGACGAACGTTATACTACGCTGAAAGGTCAAAGTTAAGGTATGTGAGGCTAACTCTCTACGTTTGGGAATGTTAGTGATTCTCCCTACGCCACATTCTTTTACAATGTTACTAATTGCCTCAGAAATATAGTTAAGCTTAGTTCCTTGAATAGTTGCAGAACTTCTATTCTCTTGTTTCATGATTCATTCATGACTTTCATTCCGAATGTTATGAGCTCAGTACGTAATCAATAGAGACTTGTGTTTGATACCCATGAGTCTAAGTCTAGAACACTCAGCATGTTTATAAATAGCTAAAGCTTCAGTTCTCATAATGAGTTCATGAATACATGTCCCAGTATGATAGTGTTGTATCTTTCAGCATGATTCTCAGTTCTTTTATGTAAATTATTTAATGATGAACACCTGTGTTATTGGGCCTACGGCCGCAGTTATATATACGAATATTTTGGCCCGAGAACGTAGTTTATGCACATATATATTAGTCCTGAGGCCGTAGATTATTTACTCTGATAAATAGGTGCTTCCTCATTCAGAATAGGGAATATTCATATCTTTACTTCCGTATTTCAATTCAATTATCAATCAGTTCAGTTTTAGTTTCAGTATTTTCTATTCTTTCTTTCAGTTGCTTTACATACCAGTGCAATTCAACTGTGCTGATGTGCCTTTTGCTCGGGGCCTACTTCTCGTGATGCAGGTAACGATTTACAGGTTGGCGATTCTGCTTGCTAGGACCTTCTCGTATCAGCTGCTTGGTGAGCCCCAGTTCCTTCAGGGCGTTATCATACTTTCAGTCTTTATTGTAGTCCAGTTAGTGAGGTATGTCGGGGGCCTTGTATTAGTAAAAAGTTAGTAGTTCAGTACTCTTTAGAGGCTTCGTAGATAATAAGCTAGTCAGTCAGATGTTTAGCAGCTTTTGTGTTAGCCTTGTCGGCTACTTATTCAGACTTAATTAGAATTTTCGCATCGATGATATCTTAGTTAAAGTTTAGTAGAACAGCATGTGTTAAGGTTATTTTCGTATTCAAGTTTTTTTTTTTTTTGATATCACATGTTGATTCATCCCGACCATTTTGTTCGGCGATCATATGCGATGCGGGCATCGAGTGCCGTGTTACGCCTGAGCAAGCAAAAGGTGAGCATGGAGCTCTTATGACCATAGGAAGATATTTGGTAGCTTTTAAAGTGTATGCGATAAAATTTGGAGTTATATGAATTGGTGATGTCACCCCAAAAATTTGGGTTGTCGTATTGTCAGACTCATAACAATATACATAAGGTGAGCATATTTTCATATATTTAGCTTTCTTATGACCATAAGAAGGATATTTGGTAGCTCTTAAAGTGTATGCTTGTTAAGAATTATGATTTAAATGAATTGGAAAATTAGACTAAGTTCGTCGTTAGAGGAAAGTGAAGTATAAGTTGTGTTTGGGAAAGGTTCTATAATTATCGAGCTAACGATTATTTAGTAAGGTCTTAAGGATGATTTATAAGGTTCTTTGAATTGTTAATGAAGTGTTAAACAAGTGTTAAGAAGGTTCCATAAGGATTGGAGATCAAACGAATCGATGAGAGCATTTTCAGAAAAGGGTGAGTTATACGACCAAATATACGGTCCGTATAACTTTATACGGTCCATATAGTGGTCCGTATAATAGTCACAGAATGGACCAGTTTCTGATGGACTTATACGGTCACTTATACGGACCGTATAAGTGTCCGTATAAAATCATTACAGGTCAGATTTTTACAACTATAAATATAAGTCCCAAGTTCTTATTATTCATTTTTCTCACTTTCTCCACACCTCTTGGAGCCTCTAGAATATTCTATACACAATAGCAACACAAATTGAAGAGATATTAAAGATCCAACACCAATAATCAACGGAAATCAAGTGAAAGAATGTTTGCTAGGGTTGATAGAAGCCAAGAACCTCTTCGGTGGTGAAGTTGGGCTTTTCTCAAGTGGAGTATTTTCATCCAAAGTCCATTCCTATGTGATCAAAGGTGAGTTTCATATTTAAATTCATGTTACTAAGAATATTGAGTAGTTGAAAGACTTGGATTATGGAAGAAAGTAGAGCATGAAGTTCAAATATGGAAATAGTGGGATTCTTAAATGGTAACATGACTTGAGTCATAGTTCTTGACATACCATGAGTGTGATCTTGTTGTAAATGATGCAATTGATATTAAAGGAGTGTTATATGCGAATGAATATGAAGTTGTGTTGTAATTATGAGTATGGGTGACTTTGAAAGGGAATGTTGGGAATTGAATAATGTTTAACTTGATGAAGTTTATCAATTGTAATATCATGGGTGTTATTACTAATGTTTTGGAGTGGTTTATTATATGGATAAGGTTGTTGAGACAAAGGAAACGCTACCCAATCTTCGTTAGCCCTTAGTTGTTTTAGTTGAGGCCGAAGTATGTTTCCGGTTATTTAATCTTTCTATGAATTCTCTTGAATGTAGAATCGTCAGCTTGGAAGGAGAACGCTAGTTGTTGAGGAGATGTGAAGGTATGTAAGTCTAGTCCCTTCTTTTCTAAGGCATGATTCCTATAACATGATTCTATCTATCTTTCCATGATTTTCTTACATTCCGGAAGTTACTAGTCCATGAGTACTAAGAGCTTCTCATGAGATAAAGCTAAGAGATGTGTTATGAATATGATAATGATAATGATGAATCTATGTCCAGAGATTTTAAAGCTCATGATATGATGCTATGATGATGTTCATGATTTTTGCATGATTCCTTTATGTTATTCATTGTTGGTAGTCTCTCCTTATAATGCTAGTTCCTTCAAGGTGAGACATGACGAGTATGATTATTCCATAATATAGTCGGAGGTTACCGACCTTACGTCACTCCGATAGAGTTACAGCTTTTACTTGAGCTCTTATGCATGCTTCATGTTAAGTGCATGATGTTGATTACACCGTGTCTATATGGTATGGGCAGCACCGCTAAGGCGGGCAGCTTATGTATGATGATGACAGCACCACTAGTGGGCGGCGTGAGATGATTCCCCGGACGTGGGAGGCCCGGACGCGGGCTAATGATGTTATTGATTCAGACAGTTATGTACGTATGTGTGATTTGTTTTAAAGGTAAAAGTGAGCATGCATGATTCCGCCTCAAGAGGCAAGCAGTTACAGTTATCCTTTCTTCTTATGCAGTTACAGTTATCCTTTCTTCTTGTGCTTTCTATACTTCCTTATTATGTTATCATATATGCCTTACATACTCAGTACATTGTCGTACTGACGTCCTTTCTTTTATGGACATTGTGTCCATGCCCACGGGTAGATAGGGAGATGGCCTGGACACCTAGGAGCCTTACAAGCAGCTGTATAGGAGCACTCCACTATTCCGGAGTCATCGCTTATTGGTACATTCTTTTGTGTACATACTGAGGGCATGGCGGGTCCTGTCCCATCCTTATGTTCAGCATTATAGGTAGAGGCTCGTAGATACATATGTGTGGGTGGTAGATGTTATGTGGTCTCATCAGTGTATATTCTGTATATCATTTTCGTAGCCTTGTGGGCCTACACATATTTATATGTATAATTTGGGAGATATTGGTGATAATTTCATAGTAAGTTTACTTTGAGAATTATGTTTGTGTGAGATCCGTATGATAGCTAGAAGGGTATGCGGTGCTCGGTAGTCAGCTCCGGGTACCCATCATGGCCCCCTAGTCGGGTCGTGACAAAAGTTTTATCAGAGCAGTTCCGTCCTATGGTGTGTCTGCGAGCTGTGTCCAGTAGAGTCTTGTTTATGGGTGTGAAGCGCGCCACACGTATAAACAGGAGGCTTCGGGACATTTAGGAATGATGACCGTCTTTCTTCTTCATAGATCGTACGATAGAGCTATATTATAAGAATTCCCTTTTCCCTTACCGTGCGTTATGTTTTCAGCAAAGTTGATGAAAGAAAAAGCTACAGCAGCCCAGAAGGGCAAGATAGTTGTTGAAGAGAGGACTGAACGGGAGACACCTATGGAGATGGAGGAGGGAAAACCCCAGAGTAAGGCCCTATTTCGGTTTTCCTATACTTCGCTCGCATTAGAAGAGCAAAGAAAAGTCTCAACCTTAGCCCCAGCACCCCCAGTGCCTCCACCAGATACCTCAAGCTAGGAGATAAGGCAAGCCATGCTTTTACTGACCCAGTTAGTAGCCGCTCAAGTTCAGCGGCAGGGTGTGGGCTATGGTGACAGGAGTTGGAGGAACAGGGTCAGGTCTTCAGGGTTTGATCATGAGTCTCAAGGCGCCCCGAGGTAGCAATTCTCTAGCACTCGAGCTGCGTTCAATAGCTAGTGCGCTCCGCGCCTTCGTGGACCCAGGGTTGATAGATCTCTTTGCTTGGGGCCAGATCAGAGTTTTAGAGTTTTAAGTTCCCGGAACTTGGGTGATTCAAGCCAGACAAGATTACCCGTACCACGATGTACTCAGTGTGGTAGACTACATTCCAAACTGTGCCGCTTGGGTTTTAATGTTTGTTATGCTTGCGCTCGGCCAGGCCGTTTCAAGCGCGACTGTCCATCGCTATGTGGTAAAGATAAAGTTCGGCCTATGGGATTAGCAGTTGGTTCTTCATTATTGGTACACCCTCCGAGGCAAATCTTGCAGACACTGACATGCTATGGCAGAGGTAGAGGAGGAGCATCCGGTTCGAGTGGTCGTCAGCACCATCCTTATCTCTAACGGGACCATAGGATTTTGAGTCCTCCCCTGACGCTATCACAGGTATATTATCAGTGTCGTCTTATGACACATATGCATTGATTGATTTGGGGTTTACTTCATTACATATATTACTCCTGATGTTGCCGACCGTATTGGGGTGAAACCTGAGCCAATTAAACATTTTGGGGTGTCTATACCTGTTGGTGACCCAGTGATAGCCGGAATTATGATTTATGAGTAAGCAAACCTCCATGAAGTGAGAGTTGATTGACATAATATGTACAATGGAATTCTAGAAGGAGTGTGCAGGTACAACTTATAAGACAAGCCCTATTACTTACATTCTTTTATAGTAGTCAACCTTGTGCTGTTGAGTTGTATATTATATGTGTTTCTATATGTGGCCTTTTAAGGCATGGGATGTGTTTTCTGGGCTGTGTGCAGGTTTGGGATTGTTATGTTTACAAAGAAAACTCTGCCGAAATTCTTCCAGGAATCTAAAGGAAGTTATAGGAATGGTAGGCAGGATTGTTGCGAGAAGCAAGTAAAAGGGCCTAGCAATGAGTGATTAAGGATGGAGTTAGTAGTTAAATGCGGGATAAACATAGTAAGAGCCTGTTTGGATGGGCTTAAAAAAAGCAGTTTATAAGCTGAAACAGCTTATAAGCCAAAAAAAAAAAAAATTGGGGTAGCCTAACTTATTTTTTTTGGCTTATAAGCTGCTTTAGATAAGACAAGTTAAACGGGCTTAATTATTTTTTTGGGATTATTTTAAGCACAAAATGGCTTTAAGCTGGCCAGCCAAACACTCAAAAAAGCTAAAAACAGCTTATAAGTTGTTTTCAGCAACTTATAAGCCAATCTAAATGGGTTCTAAGTACTTATTAAGCTGAGGGAATAATTAATAGGTTAGGATGGAATAAGGAACATGAGAAGGGGAAAGTGATGCGCTTGGAATAGAAAGAAGTTTTATACACTAAGGAGAATTAAAGGGATAAGCACTCTAGGAGAAGTTGAAAGTTAGAAAAGTTGGCTAACCCTTTTCGTTTTAGGGAACGTTAAGTAATGAGATGAACTTGATGTATCTGTACAAGCCGATGCATGATACGCCGAATTAGATTGTTAAGCTAGGTTTCACCTAATGATTATAGTGGGAGGAAAACTTTCATATCACTATAAGCCAGCCTTATTGACCTCGGTGAGACCTCAAGGAAAGATGTTAAAAGAGATGTGTTCACAAAAGCTCCTTGCTTGGAAATTGGGTAACCTTATAATCGCCATTGTGTTTTGTGTTATAGTTCAGGTTATATATTTAGGAATTTACTCAAACGATTATATGACAGGGATTGTAACTACAGATATGAGGGAAAGAGAAAACAAGATAAGGCTGATCAGCGACACAAAAGGAATGACAAGTGACGAATATTCGATATATGTTGGAAGCAGAGAAGGAAGGATAGAAGTGGGGCAAATAGAAGCAAGGTATACTAGAGCAGTAACCTTATAAGCAAAAGGCGGAAAAGAATCAAACCTTGCGAATCTTTTAACACTAAGTGGGAATGTTAACAGGTGTCGTGAAATGATTGAAATTTTATGTCAGGCTGTGAGAACGGTGTGGCTAATTAAACTATGATGAGGAATATGAGATCCTTTATTGAGTAAGGTATCTTATGCATAAAGAGCAAGTTTACACGACATCTATACAAAGAATTCTAAAAGGACCATGTGTTACCCGGTTACTAATATGTTGGGATAACAGCGTACAATACTCTTATAGCAGTGTGAACTGATCAGAGAAGAGTGTAGAGGGATTGACGTTGAACCTTAAGTTATAGTTCTATCAAAAGATGGTGTTCTGAGAGAAAAGAGAAGGAAGGAAAGAGAAGCCAACGGTACTCTGAAATAGGTTTAGGGTTATTGTCCTATGAATGAAATCATTTGAGGAAAGGATGAGGGTTAAGACGAAAGGAGGAACAAGGTTTGGTTATGAATGATCAATGGACTGACTTTATACGTATGTCAGGACAGAAACAAATGGAATTGCATCCCCGGTGGGTTACACGGTGAAGGTGCTAGTGAGAGGTTATCGAGGAAAGGTGAGCCAAGAGAGAGCGAGCTTGGGTATGATTTGGCATACGGAGTATAGAGCGGTTATGAGCTACATCGATGGAAATGGTGAACATACAGGGCGGTCTATATGTATTGATAGAAGTAATTAAAGGAACATTGAGGTGAGGACAATTCTGTCATGGTTTAATAGCCATGGCAACAAAACGGTAACCAAAGAGACCATCAAAGAAGTAGTCTTCAATTTTCCGAGGCAACGTGGCCGCCGGAGGCGTAAGAATGAGATAATACAAGATATGGGCCATAGAGTGGAAGACGGGCAGAGAAAAATGAATATGGCAGTTGTACAACAATAAGGTGGGTTATGAGGAAGAGTTAAAGGATGGGCATATGACAGAAGAGTAGTATTAGCCTCAAGAAGATACATCACGTGAGCATTGCGGCTTTGGTTCAAGCGTAAGATAGGCAAGGGTAAAATGGTATTTCCATACAATAAGAGCTCATGCGAATGATTTTATAGTGAGGAGATATAGGCAATGAAAGTAAGATTTGGATTAGAGGGAGAAGTGAATGATGGACTAAGATGGGAAGTCAAGTGGAATAGTCACACACCAAGCAAGACACGTGGATGCGAAGTTCCAATGTCGCATAATGATTGGGGAATCATTGTACAGGGAAAGACTTGAAGGCAAAAATAATTGACTCAGAATTTGATAATGCCTTTGCTAGCGGAAGGACGCGGAGTTAACAATAGAAAAGGATTGAAATGGAAATAAACTAGTTGAAGGCATGTGAATACTTGACGGTAGGGACATACAATGAAAAGGAATAAGTGGGTGTGATCGTTTAAGAGAGAAAGTGTACGGGTGATATGGGAATTTCAAGCTTAGAGTACTCAAACACGGAGAAATTAAGGCCGCATCGTGAATTAAATGCAGTAAGATGGATTTAAATGAGAAACTGAAAGCGAGAGGTAGTGGTGAAGAAAATAATAAGGGGTAAACTTGTGTAAGACAATTTCGTGGTACTAATCATGAATGAGGATGAATCTAGAGCTGAAATGGGTGTTGCAATTGTGAAGAATCATATGAGCTATCTATGAAAATTTGTCAAACTAAAATGCTTGATTCTCTACCGGTGCCTGAAGATCAATACATTTCGAGGGATATGGGAAAGATAGATCATTCTAGTAAACCTCCATTTTGGAATAGATAAGCGGATATAGCTCATTTTCTAACTTCCCAAGGTATGCTTGAACACGTACGTTAGACCTTTAAAAAAGGTGAAAGGACCTGTCAAGATGGCTTGGAATTGATATATGCAGGTGGCCATATAAAGCTTGCAGGAATGAGAGGGTATTAAATCATTGGAGTGTGGAAATTTCATTTCAAAGAGATTTGGGAAGATTATTAAAAGACTCTATAAGAATCTCTTGCTGCCCTCTCAAATGGTTTTGGAGTAGTGAAGGAAGAACTAAAAATATAAGCTTGATAAATGTGTTATGAAAGGATGAGAAAGTAAAAGAAGTGCATTGGGAAGCGTAAGGAGATATGAAGTCCAAATACTAGTACTTATTTCAACCCCCAGCAGAAGTACAAGATAAAACACCGCTGTTCCCAGGTATGTAATGCTTTCTCTTAACGCTTTTGGTCATGTGTGGCCATGTTTCCTGCAGTTGTTGTTGTAGCCCTGTGAGGGGATGTTATTCAGGGTTGTTTTGACAAGATGGTAGTGCCATATTACAGGGAAAACTCTGGCAAATTTTTTGTAGAATCCCCGAGAATTTAACATTCGAGGATGAATGTTCTTAAGGGGGGAGAGTGTTACACCTCGAAAAATTGGGTTGTCGTATTGTGAGTTGACTAGAGCAATCATAAGGTGAGCATAGAGCTCTTATAACCATAAGAAAGTGTTATACCCCGTAGTTTCTGCACGTTGAGATTCGTTAGGTGTCAGCTATTCAATTGCTGGCATCGGAGTTATTGTCGAGAGGATGCAAGGTCATAGGTGCTCGTTTTATAATTATAAGAGTTCGAGTTCACGTAACAGGTTATAGAAGGATTGGAAAACAAGTGAACTAAGGAGATTAAGCTTCCGGGTCTTTGAAAGAAAGATGGGCAAGGTTTGGTGCGAAAATTTTTGGTCTATCTAGGAGAAATAATATCTCTGAGTATATTAAGAGCTTTGAAGTGAAACGGAATCTTGAAGTAAAGTTCGAGAAGTCTAGTTTCCAACCCAATAAATCGCTCCTCAATAGGACATCGGGGTAAGGAGATATAGACGTTACCAGTCGATGAAGCCCAGGTAGCCAGAAAATGGTCTGCGCGAACGCGCTAGGGAGTGGCGCGAACGCGCAGAAGGCCAAGGGCCAACGCAGCGCGAACGCGCCACCACGAGGCGCGAACGCGCTGAGCAATTTTAAGGCCCGGGTTAGGGATGAAGGTTATATTATAAGAGTGTAATAATATATACGTATGTTATTTGGAGACCATATGGTGTAAATCAGGTAGTACGTTGCTTGACGAAAGCCCTCGTTACTGTAAGCTAAGTGGGGACCACATGTCGGGATTTTATAAGGAACATATGAAAAGTGATATGAGTAGTACATGAAAAGTTGAGCAAGTCCTAAGTGTTACACCACGTAGTTCTGCACGTTGAGATTTTTTTTTTTTTAGGTGTTAGCTATTCAATTGCTGACATTGGAGTTATTGTCAAGAAGATGCCAGATCATAGGTGCTCATTTTGTAATTTTAAGAGTTCGAGTTCACGTAACAGGTTATAGAAGGATTGGAAAACAAGTGAACTAAGGAGATTAAGCTTCCGGGGCTTTGAAAGAAAGATGGGCAAGGTTTGGTGCGAAAATTTTTGGTCTAACTAGGAGAAAGAATATCTCTGAGTATATTAAGAGCTTTGAAGTGAAACGAAAGCTTAAAGTGAAGTTCGGGAAATCTAGTTTCCAACCCAATAAATCGCTCCTCATTAGGACATCGGGGTTAGGAGATATGGACGTTACTATCGGTCGGGCGGTGCCGGGAAATGGTCCGCGCGAACGCGGTAGTGAGTGGCGCGAACGCGCGAAAGGCCAAGGGCCAACGCGGCAAACGCGCCACCACGAGGCGCGAACGCGCTGAGCAATTTTAAGGCCCGGTTTAGGGATGAAAGCTATATTATAAGGGTGTAATAATATATACATATGACATTTGCAGACCATGTTGTGTAAATCAGGTAGTACGTTGCTTGATAAAAGCCCTCGTTACTGTAAGCTAAGTGGGTCCCACATGCTGGGGTTTTATAAAGGGCATATGAAGAAATATATGAGTAGTACCTACAAAGTTGAGCAAGTCCTAAGAAGGACCCGTATGCCAAATATGGGCATAAGCCCTCCAAAAGGACGATTTAAGGAAACATTTTCAGATGATCTGACTTGGAGGGGCCAAAACACGATTATAGGTTTGGAGTTTGGAAACCCACAAAAAATGAAAGTTGTAGATTATTTGAAAGAGCTTTCCAACCATAGGCCATGGGGCCTCACATGATATCGAAATCAAGAGTTATGATCTTTTTACTGAATGAACGCGCAGGCAAAAAAACTAACCCAGCGCGAACGCGCCCAAAGGGGGCGCGAACGCGCTAAAGGATTTTTAAGTCGGTCCAGGAAGAAATTGGACCACTATATAAAGGGGCTAACCCCCCATTTTGTTCACTAAGCACCCCAAAAACTCTCCAAAATTCGGAGAGTTCTCCCCAACTCCCCAAACCAAATTTTAGCCCAAACTAGGTATAATTCCCAAATTTCAGTCCGGATAGCATATAGTTATGGTTGCAGAATCATGTAGCAGCGTGTTGTGGCCTAAACTTAGGGTGGAGAAGTGAAGATACAACAATATTAAAGGGAGAAATGTATGGATCTCTTGCTATTTTTGTAAATACCAACTTATTTATGAAGATAGAATGGTTAAATGATTGTATAATGGGTTGGTTGATTATGGAAGTTGGAAAATAGTGTGTGGGCTGTTCTATGGAATAATTTGGTGTTGGAAATGATGCTATTGATGTTGATATTGTTGTTGTCATTGTTGGTCGTTGAATTGAGAATTCGGGCTAGGCATATAAACAGGGGAGATGCTGCCCGATTTTCGGCGGAATATAAAATAGTTTGATGAGAAACTTGGTACAAGTATGCGATGATGAGTCTAACGTTAGTGTAAATCCTCTTAAATGTAGACTTGCGAGTAGCTCGGACAAATAAGCGTAGCTAATAGGAGGTCGAATGTAGGGGCTCGTCCCTTTTTTTCAAAGGCATGATTCCATAAATGTTTCCATAACCTCCTTGTTTTTAAAAGCTAGAAGTTTATAACTCTTAAAGCTTCTTATGATGTCAAAAATGAGAATGTTTTATGAGGGTTACGTGAGGATGATTTTATGCTTAAAGGTCTCAAGTATGATTTCAACGATGATATGAAAATGTTAAGCTATTTCATGATTTTCTCGATTTTACATCATTGTTGTTGATCTCACCTTATAAATTGTTCCTTCAAGGTGAGATAAAGCGATATGTTTTTATTTGAACTCCTACGCATGCCATGAGTATAATATATGTATATGGTTATTTTGTGACATTAAAGAGTCCTACTATTTCATTTTGATTATGCGTTGCACTCATTTTCATTTTTCATGTATATATAAGTCACAGTTGACAGGGGGTGACACTGTGACCTTTGTTGTGTATTACAAGGCCCAGTTGACAGGGGTTGATGTCGTGGCCCTTGTTGTGATGTGTATATATGTGGGTCCAATGATAAGGGTGATGTCGTGGCCCTTGTTGTGATGTGTATATATATGGCACAGTTGACAAAGGTACGTTGTGGCCTTTGTTGTGATGTGTATATATGGCACAGTTGACAGGGGGTACGCTGTGGCCTTTGTTATGATTCGTATATATGGCACAGTTGACAGGGAGTGACGTTGTGGCCTTTGTTGTGATATTTCTATAGATATATGTGTTTCTTTAATACAGCTGTACTGATGCATTTATTTTGCCCATTCAGTGGACATGTCTCAAATGTTTTCCAAGATTCTATGTACATGTGGATTTAAAAAGGTTAGAGTTGCATGTATGGTATCCGCTGTTATATCCCGCATTTTTGTACATCGGGACAATCCGGATCAACAATGAAAAGTTAGGGTCAAAATCATTCCGAGATACAAAGTCGGGATTTTTGACCTTCGATTTTATTTTGAGTCATAAGTTGTGCATGAATTTGTTGGTATGGAACAATTAGGAAAATTTGGGACCAAAATTGGAATTTATGGAAGTTGAAAATCATGCATTTTATCCTTGTTGTGGCCGTGTGGGCGCGGTGGTTGGCCCACACAATTTGTGGACAATTTTAATTGGTCCAACACTTGTGTGGGCCAAGGGACACTTGTATAAGTCTTGCATTAGCTTAAAAGATGACTACTACTTCATTTATTCATTTCCAACACTTAGAAAAAAATCAAGAAGTTGAAGAACCACAACCATGGCTCTCGGCCAAGAACCTTAATTTTCCAACTTCAATTCAAGCCATCCCAAAATTATTTCTTTGATGCAAACCCACTAAGTTGAGGTCCCTAAGTAGCGTGGAAGCGTTGTTCGGGTCATCCAACCATTCGTTGTGTCAATTGCAAACCCTAGGCAAAGTGTGGAGTTGAAGAGGAAAGGTAAGAATTGATCTTGTTTTGTATGTTATAAAGGTTGTATGCATGTTGTATTATGTTAAAATGGATGAATATCATGAAATATAGTAAGTTGGAATTGAGGTTGTGTGTGTGTGCATAGCCGTGTGAGGTGTGTGTGTGTTGTGTGGTATTGAAGCAATGAATTAAAGTCTTGTCAGCATGTTGTGATTGTTGTAGAGTGGAGAAAGGAATGAGGATCATCTATATATGTTTGTAGGAGGTGTTGGCCGAATGTAGGCCATTTATGTGACAAGAAATGAATTACTATCGCTCAATGTTGTAGTTGTTGTCGTTATGAATTCCATGATGAGAATGAGAGTTTAATGGCTCAAATTGATGTGGTAATTGTTGCGGACTGATTTGGAGGTTATTGCACATTTAATGTAATTTGTATATTGATGAGTATGACATTGTTAGAATGTGAATTGTTGGTGCAAATCATGATTTGGAAGTGAGGGATGGAGTATAGTTGTGTTCTCGGGTTTGGGGACTGATTTCGGGTAGATTGGAACAATTGTTGATTGTTGGAAACGTTGTATGAATTGCTTAGAATGTCTTTAAATATTGTTGGTAATGGGTTCGGTTAGTAGTTGAATGTATAAGCGTCGATGTTGGCTTGAAGGTAAGCCGTTGAATCAATATATTGAAAGTTATTGAATGATGGAAAAGAGAGTTATTAATGTTGTATTGCCTTTCGGATTGATTATTAATGTTGCTAGGTTGGTTGTTGTTGTTGATTTGGCCGAGTTAAATTCTCGGGTTGGCCTATTTACGTGGGAAATGCTGCCCAAATTTCTGTAGAATTAAGGGCTAAATTGGAATTAAATGCCCAAATGTCTCTAGCTAATGTTTGGCATATTATAACTTGTTTGTAGACCTTGATCAGCCCGAGACGTAGGTTGTATTAATCTTGAGTTCGAGCTAGCGTTGTGTGCGTACGAGGTATGTAAAGCCCAATCATTTCTTCTTTTGGCATGCCTTAGTTTTAAATAGGCTATGACACGAGCCTCGAGAAAATTCGATTCTCGCAATCCGAGCATGTTTATGACTCTTATCCGTTCCTTGGAATTCGTATGTTGACGTGATGGAACATTGGCTTTTTATATCTTTGAAATATTTGATTTCCAACCTTTGCATAAAAAGTTTAGCTTTTAAAGTGTTCCGTAACTACGAACGCCCGTATCTTTCAAGCGTAAAAGGCCTTGGATTGCCTCGATATGCTCGTAGGTGATTGTATGGTGTATGATGAGTATGTTTTTCATAGGCGGGCCCGACTCGGGTCAACACCCGTCCGTGGGTCCCGCGACTTTTCTTTTTGTAATCCTGACGACTTTTGAAAGAATTTGATTTGGTTATTATTCCGATTTCTAAGTATGATCATTTTACTTAGCATTTGAGTCTATTGTAATGATTTTATACACATGGTTACTCACGACTCTGCTCGTGCATTCTGTTGTATCTTTCGCCGAGTCCCGGGCCGGTTCTGTTGTCGTGCGCACTTTGTTATACTCCGGTGTTATGCTGTGTTTATGGTTCATCGAGCCCTCGCTCGAGGGCCGGTTCCGCTTATATTTGGTGTTATGCCGTGTATGGCGTTATGCCGTGTATGGTGTGTGACGGGGATACGGAGATTTGAAACTTTCTGGTGTTATGCTGTGTTATGGCGCCATCGACAGGCGGGCGACCATATTTTCTGTGCCCTATGCATGATTCGTATTTTTAAAGTAAACATTTTGGATATTTTGGAAATGCATTTATTTTCTGTACCTCTATTTCGATTACGACTCATATTTATGTACTACATTTTCTCGCTTTGCATACTCAAGACATATTTCGTATCGACCCCTTTCTTCGGGGTCGCGTTTCATGCCCGCAGTACATACGCACATTTGGTGATCCACCCGTTTAGGACACCCTCTTCTTGCTTGGAGTGCTCTTCTTATTCCGAGCCACATTTTGGTATATATTCGTTCGTTGTATTTGTGTATATTTGTTCGGGGGCACGGCGGGGCCCCGTCCCGTCATGTGGTTCCGTTTGTCCGTTTGCAGGTCCGTGGACAAGACGTGGGTTATGCCCATTCTGCATGCTGTGTTTGTATGTTATATGTTCGGGCGATCGCATTCGCCGTGGCAGCCCTCGCCGCCGCGTTTGTATATGTTTTGGGCCGTTGCGCCATTTGACAACCTCGTCGGCTTCGATATATGTTTGGCCGTGTTTGAGACGTGTTTGCGCGCTTGATATAATCCGAGACAAGCGTTGATATTTGTGTCCGCATAAGCCATCCGTTCGCGACCGGATTTATGAATGTGCTCGGTGCCCGCCCGGCACCAGTCACGGCGCCACGGGTTGGGTCGTGACGGCAAGGGCATCGCAGCGGTTCGTCCCTCGGAATATCTACGGCATCGTGTTTAGTGTAGTCTTGTTTATCCGTGTTGTGCACTACATCTATAAAGGAAGCCGTGGCACAGATGTTATCTTTCCTTCTCGATCTTAGATCGTGCATATGTAGCCGTGTTATCGTGATCGACTCTTTTCTCGACGAAATGTTATGTTTTCAGCCGATGCCTCCGAGGAAGGCCACCGCCCGGTGGCGGGCAGCTCCGCGCCGGGCAGCGAGACCACCGAGCCGATGACTACTAGGGCTCGCGCCCAACCCAGCCGTAAGGTGCCTCCGCCCGGGGGCCCGCCGCCGACGGAGGGGGGCGGGGGCCCGCCCGGGAAAACGGGGCGGCCCACCCGGGGCCCCCCCGGGAACACCCCGCACCGACCCCCAACCCCGGCCCCGGGGGGCGGGGACGGGATCCCGCGGGAGGCGGGGCCCGGGGGGTCGACTCGGTTTAGGGGGGGTGTCCCCGGCCAAAGGGGGAGGGAGGACCCCGTAGGCGGGGCGAATCGAGGCCCCTGATTTTCCGCGTGGCCACCGAGTTTACCCGGCCCAAAACCCCAAGGGCCCCCGCGAGTTCGTCCGACGACCAAGGGCCCCGCGATTGATTAGGGTTCCCAGACGAGTCGGCCGGGGATGGCGTCCACCGGGTTTCACGAGTAGGGGCCCAATTGGACAGTCGGGATGCCGTCCGAGGGGGGGTCCCCCCCCCGACGGGGCGAGTTTTCGCAGGGCCCTTCCCCCGGGCCCCTTTTCTCCTCCCGGCGAGGCGAGCCGTGCAGCAACCCCCCCCGGCTGCCCGGGGGGGCCGTCCGGGGGTCGCAGAGTTCGATTGGCCGGGCCGGGGGAAACCCCCCCCCTAGTAGTCGAAAACGACCAACGGGGTTAAGGGGTATAATGGGACCAAAATTGCCTTTAAATTTTGCGGGGGGCCCCCCCCCCGAGATGGGTATCGTTCGTTTCCATGCCCGGGGGCGGAGGGGGACGCGAGGGCTCCACCGATAGGGGGGAGATGGGGAACCCCAAAAGGCTAGGGTCATCCGGGGGTTTTTGGGGTTTTCGAGGGGGGGCCCCCCCCCGAGCGGAAGGGGTATCCTCCCGCCCAAAAACGGGGACACCGCGTTTTCCCAAGCAGGGGATCGAGGGGGCGGGATATTCCCGGGGGACGCCGCAGCCCCGTGTTTTCGTGCCCGCGCTGGACCGCAGGCTCCGTAGTCGATGAGACCGACTCGACCTCCGTGTTCCCCACCGTGGGAGACCGCACCCCGGAGAGTGCTTTCGCGCACGCGCGCGTGCTTTACTTGTGGCCGTCGTGCCATCTCGACGGGAGATTGTCCCACAGAGGCGGCGCAGCAAGGCGCCTCGCCCATCGGGTCACCTTCCCAAGGGTTCATCTTCATCCCCGTAGCTACGCGCCCCGCGGGGAGAGAGGTATGCGCATTAGCGGGCCGAGGCAGTGGGTCGTGGCGGAGTTCTCGGTTTCGGCGGTCCTTCGAACCGCATTTATGCATTAGCCGGCACCGACGCGCACCGGAGGGGTCGCCTAATGTTGTCACGGTGTATATTACCGGTCTTCTCTCGAGATGTGTATGCACCGATTGATCCCGGTTCTACATTATCATATATTTCTCCTCGTCGCTAATAAAATTGGGATAGAATCTCGAGCCGATGTAGCCCTTGAGGTAGCTACACCGCAGGGATTCCGTTATAGCCGCCGATTTATAGAGATTGTTCGGATTATCCGTGGCCGCCGTACTAAGGCGGATCCGGCATAGTTAGAGATGATCGAGTTCGATTTGATTATGGGTATGGATTGGCTAGCTTCTTGTTATGCTAATGTCGACCGTTAAAAGAAGATAGTCCATTTCCAATTTCCAAAGGAGCCACCATAGAGGGCAGTAATACAAAGATCGCCGAGGGGTAAGTTTATTTCATACCTCAAGGCAAGAAAAAATGATCAAAAAAATGCTACATTTATCATCCGGTTCGTGTACATGATTTAGATTTACAGGCACCGACTCTTCATCACCCCGTTGGTTAATGAATTCTTAGATGTATTCCTAGATGAGCTTCCAGGTCTTCCCCCCGAACGGGAGATAGAGCTTGCCATTGATTTGTTGCCAGATACTCAGCCTATCTCTATTCATCCGTACAAAATGGCACCTGCAGAATTGAAGGAATTAAAGGAGCACCGAGAGATTTATTGTAAGGGCTTTATTAAGCCGCACATCACCCCCGGGGAGCGCCTTGGATTATTTGTGAGAAAGAAGGATGGATCGCCGCGGATGTGCATTGATTATCGACCGAATAAGGTAACCATCAAGAATAAATATCCCCTCCCGGATCGATGATTTGTTTGATCACCATGTGGTGCCAAGTGTTTTCAAGACATTCGCGGTCAAGCTATCATCGGTGCACGGGTACGAGAGGTCGATATTCCTAAGACAAAGATTCAGACCCTATACGGGCACTATGAATTCGCAGTGATGTCTTTGGGCCGACTAATGCCCCGTGAGATGGCGGACCTCGATGAATTGGGTATTCGTAATCGTTCTTAGACATGTTCGTGATTGTGTTCATTGTTGACATCCCGGTTTATTCTCGACCGCGCGTAACATGCGATCATTTGAGGACGGTACTTGGCACACTTCGACACCAGTGTTCGTATGCTAAATTTTCTAAACGTGAATTCTCGTCGACTTCGCCGCATTTCGGGGCATATTATCGAGTCGACGGCATCCGGATACCCGTAAGATCGAGGCCGTAAAGAATTGGCCTAGACCTACGACGCCGACTGAGGTGCGTAGCTTTCTGGGATTGGCCGGTTATTACAGGGAGTGACGTTGTGGCCTTTGTTGTGATATTTCTATAGATATATGTGTTTCTTTAATACAGCTGTACTGATGCATTTATTTTGCCCATTCAGTGGACATGTCTCAAATGTTTTCCAAGATTCTATGTACATGTGGATTTAAAAAGGTTAGAGTTGCATGTATGGTATCCGCTGTTATATCCCGCATTTTTGTACATCGGGACAATCCGGATCAACAATGAAAAGTTAGGGTCAAAACCATTCCGGGATACAAAGTCGGGATTTTTGACCTTCGATTTTATTTTGAGTCATAAGTTGTGCATGAATTTGTTGGTATGGAACAATTAGGAAAATTTGGGACCAAAATTGGAATTTATGGAAGTTGAAAATCATGCATTTTATCCTCACAAGTGTCCGTGGGCGCTGTAGTTGGCCCACACAATTTGTGGACAATTTTAATTGGTCCAACACTTGTGTGGGCCAAGGGAGACTTGTATAAGTCTTGCATTAGCTTAAAAGATGACTACTACTTAATTTATTCATTTCCAACACTTAGAAAAAAATCAAGAAGTTGAAGAACCACAACCATGGCTCTCGGCCGTTAACCTTAATTTTCCAACTTCAATTCAAGCCATCCCAAAATTATTTCTTGATGCAAACCCACCAAGTTGTGGTCCCTAAGTAGCGTGGAAGCGTTGTTCGGGTCATCCAACCATTCGTTGTGTCAATTGCAAAACCCTAGGCAAAGTGTGGAGTCAAGAGGAAAGGTAAGAATTGATCTTGTTTTGTATGTTATAAAGGTTGTCCGCATGTTGTAGTATGTTAAAACGGATGAATATCATGAAATATAGTAAGTTGGAATTGAGGTCGTGTGTGTATAGCATAGTGCGAGGTGTGTGTGTGTGTGTGGTATTGACAATGAATTAAAGTCTTGTCAAAAATGTTGTGATTG
>NC_081347.1:14296464-14307273 GCF_029784015.1 Lycium ferocissimum
TTGGAAATTTAGGCGGCAACAAGAAGCAAGATAGTGATTTAAAACAAGCACAATCAAGTGCCAAGATGACGCATCAAAGACAGATAGATTGCACGGTAGGAAAATGGTGGTAGTGCAAGTGTTAAATGGTGCTAGCTAAACAACCGTGCACCATGAAAATGCTTCTAATAAAAGGAAGCAAAAAGCGGTTGCTGGATTCACGCAAATCTTTGGGAAATTGCAAGTAGCGATATATGGGAATAGTAAGAATGACCGGGATGAGGAATCTACACGGTACTCTCAACAACAAAAAATCAAAGAACACAAAGAAGAACAAATAGGCAACACAGCATCAAGGAACAAGAAGTGCCTAGAACTTGCTATGATTATTTGGTTTACTAACTAAAACTAGTTTGTGATTTCCTAGAGAACTACTCTACATGGCATAAGAATCAAGTAACTAGTGAGAACTTGAGGTCCTATAATATGATATTGGCCAAAGGTAATAACAAACACAAGCAAGATGACCAATCAAGATCATATGACATAGAAGTAGGCTGGCGGAGAATGTTTCATATAGTATCTTAGCATTTTCTTTCATGTATTTTATATTCCTGCTTATACAAATTTGTGGATTTATTGATATATAATAAGTACTTGGGACTGCTACCAGCAAAATGCAGAAATTCAGAATGTTGGTAAGTATCTTGTCTCAAAAAGGAAAAAGGCACAGAAAAAAACGATTTAGCGATTGCTTTCATGAGCATAAGAGGGTCGTGCAAGCATACAAGTCACGTGGAGTCGGTTTTTGGTTATTCTATGATCAAAATGCGGTTAAGTTTTAAAATTTTAATTCTAATTAGATTTAATATTCATTAGCAATTTGTAGCACCAATTTAAGTCATCATTTAAGACTTAAGTTGGTCATTAGTTTAATTCTTTCAATTTTTTATTAACCTTTTTGGCTACATTTGTAAGGACCTCTGAAGTTGTTCTGAGAAAAATTTATAAAATTAGCCCTAGGCACCAAAATGCCTATTGGACTTTTTTTTTTCAGAAAAAAAAAAAGAGGCAGAGATATTGCTACTATAAATCTTAAACAGGAATACGACAAAGACAACGACGACACATCAATTTCACATAAGTAGCCTAAATGTATAGAACCAAAGAACCATACCCTATGTTTGTAATGATGGTATGCCCAGGAAATTCCTATTCTTTTTGCATACCTGTTTGACTTTTAAACAAAATTGTCTATGTTGTGCAAGTCTTTTATGCAAGGAAATTTACACACAGCAGAGGTGGTGGAATTCTGAAACTTGCTTGTACCACTGATTCTTCTGGAAATGATGTGGTCCAAGCTGAAGTTCATTAAAAATCACATATTGCACCTCTTGATCCTACTTATATAGGAACTGATATGGGACAAGTGAGATTTACATGGAACATGGAAACACAACTTACATGGATGTCTATGTCACGACCCAACCCCGTGGGACATGACTAGTGCCCGAGCTGGACACCCGTACACGCCTATTAACCATGATCAGCATACAAACCACTTATATACATACACAGGTCAGTCGTCGTCTCAAACTGTCGTATAGAAACATACGTATACAAATCGCATATAAGCCGGCAAGGCTATCACAATAACCACAACATCTCAAGAAACATAGGTGTACACACGCAGCCGACAAGGCTGCCACTGCGGATGGGACCGCCCGAAATGTAAATCACACAGACATAGTCGAATAGTAGCTATTCACAACCCACACATGTGTGTCTACAGACCTCTAAGAGTAACATCAGAATCATATGACGGGACAGGGCCCCGCCGTACCCCTGAATAAACGTATACATATACAACAAAAGAGTCTGTACCGCAATATAGGCTCCCGGAACAAGGGAGCACTCCAAGACAAGCAGAATGGATGTCCTAAATCGCGAGTCACCAAAACGATCGTCCGTACTGCGGGCATGAAACGCGCCCCCGAAGAAAGGGGTCACATTTGAATATGTCATCGAGTACGTAAAGCATGGAATACGAACATGGAATCATACTGAGGTAAGAAGTATAGAAAATTAGTACAGTAGCCAGAAAACCATGAGGCTTGCCTTTGAACACAAATCATACATATCAATATCATATCCAATTTGTCAAGGGACTTAAAAACATAGGCAAATCATCATTATGTACATATGCATATATTTAGCGTGTCCCGGCCCTATAGTAAGGGACCGATGATTAAGATCATCATATCCTCATGTCGTCATCATATATATACCGTACCCGGCCCTCTAGTGAGGGACTCGGTAAATAGAATCATCAAATCATCATGTCATCATCATATCATGTCATCATATATACATATATATATACGTCGCACCCGCCCTCTAGTGAGGGCTCGGTGAAGTGATCATATACATACCGTACCAGCCCTCAGCGAGGGACTCGGTGAATAACGACCCGCCCTTTCGGGACTCGGTGGGGAGATCCTATCTCCATCATGTATTTCATACTCGGCCCATCCCGCGGGCCGGCGCCATCATCATATACATACCGCACCCGCCCTCCGGGAGGGACTCGGTGAACAACGCGTTGAATCGTGCACGAATACATACCCGCCCGGGACTCGGTGAAAGATGTAGCAACACTCGCACGAGCGGTAGTAGTGAGAAACCATATGCACACACATCATCATTACGGACTCAATGGATAAGTAAGTAGTCGCGCGCTCAAGAGTTAAAACGAAAATCATATTAAGTTCTTTCAAAAAAAAAGTCGTTAGGACTATACAAAGGAAAATCTCGGGGCCCACGGATATGCATCAACTAATCCCGGCCCGCCCATGAAAGTTAAAGTCATAATACGTTATAGAATCGTTTACGAACATATCAAAGCAATCCGGTTTCGTCTAAGAAAGTTACGGCAATTATTAGACATAGAGTCCATTAAGAACCAAAATTCTTTTGCAACATTTGAAATCCAATCATACAAAGGACTTAAGGACCACGGTTCAACCATATTAAGAATGCGAATATCAAGAAGTGGATAAGCATCATATACATGCTCGGACCTTAAGAACAGAGTTACCTCGAGGCTCGTATCATAGCCTAATTACAACTAGTACATGCCAAAAGAAAGAAAGGGTAAGCTTCACATACCTCGCCCGCTTCTTAAGCTAATCCAACTCAAGTCTCGGCTTCCCAAAATCTTTTTCACTTAGTCCTTCACTTGGCTAGGGTTGGTGCTTCGCAAGAATAAATGGTTTGCTTGCTTCAACAACCACTTCACGTTATTATATACCTTCTAAGGAGTTGAATTGCTAGAGGAAATTATTTTTTTTGATCAATTTTCTTCTTGCTCTTTCTCGGTTAAGCTTGGCCGAATGGCCTCTTCTTGTGTTCTCCAAGTTTCTTGAATTTTCTAAGGGTGAGAATGATGAAGATGATTTAAATTGTCATCTTCTAATCACATATATAAAACATCCATGTGGCCCATGGCCCACACCCATGTAAGGCCGCCATTTGGCCATTTTTATTTCATGAATTTTAACTTTCCAATATTCACTTTTAACCCCAAATTTTTCCTTAATATTCATGCCACAAAATCATAAGCAACTTATGTCTTAAAACAAGGTTGTGGTTAAAAGTCTCGACTTCGTATCCCGAATAGTCTTGTCCCTAACTTATCGTGGTTAACTCTGATTGTCCCGAAGTACAAAATACGGGATATAACATCCTTCCCCCCTTTAGAACATTCGTCCTCGAATGTTCAACTAGTCTCATAAGGTCTTATAAGGATCCTGGGGGTTTCCTTTATTGCCATAGCATGCAATCTCATATACTAATCATATTCCTTCTTCATCTCCTTTTTAGCTTCCCAAATCGTCTTATAATCTCCCTTTATTCAACTTGTAACATTCTAGGCACATTGTCTTGTGTCATTTCTTTATCTCTAATTCGAACTGTTCCATTGTCCCTTCGCTCAGATCTTGCTCTCAACTTCCGGTCACCCATTATGTTGCAATCTTTACAAAAATACGCGAAGGTGCTCAAATTAGCCCAAAAATACTTTAGTGTGGCTTCACTAATTCTTATGGGTTCTTTGCCTTCGCCTCTCTTTTCTTACCACCGGTATCGGAATAGATCTTTGGTTCAACCATAGCCATGTCCTGTTTGTTCTCAGTACTAACTCTATCTCGGTAATTTAGCTTAACCCATCTCCCCTTAATGTACCCAAAATCTCGTAACCATATTGTTATTACTAAATCCAAACTTTTCTCATTAGATATTCGCTTGGTCTCATTCTTAACATACAAATATTCGTAGGTTGCACAACTATTCTTGTACCATTTGTATAAAGTATATTCCATCTTAGCCCCTAATCCAGTACGGCAGTGTTACCTTTCACAACGTCTCTGCAAGCTACTCACTATCGTTCTCTCGCCGCATTCTCCTTTAAGTCTTCACTTTCTATTGTCATGTTATTCAAGATCTCCACAATTAATTCTCAGCACTATCTCACTTACCATCCTAGCTTCTACCCCTTTTTCTGGCTTTTGGATCTTACTAACCTGTCTCGGCAAGGAATTTTACCTGTAGCCCGAGCATCCGTATCAATATATGGTAGTGTTGACTGTCTCCATCTTGCATTGGCATCTCTCGCACCCGCTTTCCCCCTTTAAGGGGTGTATTTATACTATTACCCAATTACACTTTGCCCTACGTCCGCATTTTTCAATCTCAATTAGGCAGCACTTTTATTCCGACATTCTGATCCCCTCACCGTTCATCTGTTCACTTTCTTACTTTTCCAAATATCATTGTGTTAGTACTTCCCAAGCTTAACCTGTAGTGAAAACAGTATCAGCTCGCCCTGTAACATTTGTGCCTGTCCGATTTTTCTTCACCTGTCTAGTCCTCCTCGGCCTACGTGACTTCTTAAGGTTTCCGTCCACTCGTATATTCTAATTTCCCTTAGATCGATCTAGCTTCCCATTCGGCTCTCCTGTGTCTGACTTTATAGGATTTTTAGTAAACTTCCCAGGGGGTCACCCATCCTGAAATTTCTCTCACTCCAGCACGCTTAACCTCGGAACTCCGATGAAATACGATGCTTTAATACCAGTATGATCGCGTCCACCTCACCGCATGACCTTCATCACATAATCTGGAGTAAGTTGAAGTCCTAACAAATTTCCAAACGCTCTCATAACACAATTACTATTTTAGCACTCCTTCAATCCTCAATATTAACTTTTCACCTATGGGTCTGACTGCTTTCCATCCTAGACTTCCAGGTCCGCAATGATAGGGAACACACCGTATTCGACGTGACTTATGAATACTTGGTTATCGGCCTTTGGATTTCCACTTACCGTTATTAAGTAACAATCATACAGCAAATACACATACATAAAAATATAAATTCCAATAAGGATTCATATACGTAGCCGCGTCGGTGACGCCTCCCCGATCCCGTCTGCGCATCGGCCAACGCATATATGCGGTTCGAAGGACCGTAGAACCGGGAACTCCGCCGTGGCCTCTACCACGCCGGTGCCGTATACCCCGCCCCATAGGGCGCGCGTACAGTACGAAGATGAATCGACCCGCAGTCGAGGGCCTGCCCCACCTGGACTACCCCTATACGGACACTCCCTCATAATATGGCCTGGGCGGCCACAAGAATAACAAGCATCAGTAGCGAAACGGCATTCCCCAAAATGAGGCCTACCACAACGAGAACACCGAGGCAGAGGTGGCCTCGACTGACCCGAACTCCTATGCATCTGTGAACCTGAAGCCCTGGAGCTCGACCGGCTCCCGAATGCCCCGTGTCAAATCTCCTACCCGGAACCGCGGGGGTGCACTCCGTCTTTGCCGCGCGAAGAATACCCTGCACCGCCGAGGCCGCCCGCCTCGAAACTCCCTGCATCACCCCGTCGATCTAGCCCTTGGGTCGGCCCCCCGTCATAATCTCCGTCGGCCGACGCCCCTCTCGTGTCGATCCTCCATCCCCGTGCAGGCCTCGCAATCGAGCAATATCCATACCGGATTGGGAAGCCATCACCAGACAGCTATCAACTAAGTAACGATCCAGCCCCATCACATATCGATGCATCCGGTCAGTCATATCGCCCTACCATAGTGAGCGCATATCTGGCTAATGAATCAAACTTGAGACTATAATCTCGGACACTCCTGCCATTCTGCCTCAGGCGCAGGAATCTATCAACTCTGGCTCGCCGCAGCTCTGGAGGCAGAAAGTGTCCCAGAAAGGCCTCCACAAACTCGTCCCATACTGCTGGAGGAGCATCCTCGCCCCTAGACAACTCCCACGACTCATACCAATTAACGGCTACATCACGCAACCGGTATGAACCCGCTCTGGGACAGACCCGCCCGAAAGCTCTAATCACCCTTGCGCGTGCGCCGCATCCGTCGAATAAACTCCTGGGGATCCTTATCGGGCTTTGACCCGTAGAACTCTAGGGGATTACAAGTCAGAAAATCACGGGTCCTCAAACTATCACGTCTGTCCGCATAATCACCCCTAATCCGTGCTCGCGGGCCCGCCCGCCACTATCCCTCGGGTCAACAACCGGACCGCATCTCGTATGGCCCTATCCTCCGCCCCCGGGCCGGGAGCCGGAGGAGCCGCTCCCGACCGCGGCCCGTTGCCGCCGCTCCAAGTCCCTCCGATAGTGGCGTGTGCGAGCAGCCGGGCCGACGGGGCACAACCTCGTGCACGGGGCCGAGCACGGCCCCGGGGTAACTCTCCGGCCTCGGCTAATCTCTCCGCCCGTCGTCGACTTGCCCTTCCACGGGCGGTGTCACTTTTCTCGGGGGCATCGCTCGAAAACATAACAATTCGTTAGGGAGGAGTCATCCCGATAATACAACTACTATCGCACGATCTAGGATCGAAGGAAAGATAACATCCTAAATGTCCCGTAGCCTCCGTTTATAGATGTGGTGCACAACACACCGATAAACAAGACTCTACTAGACACGGCCGTAGACACTCCGAGGACGAACCGTTCGATACCACTTTTGTCATGACCCAACCCGGTGGGCCATGACTAGTGCCCGAGCTGGACACCCGTACACGCCTATTAACTATGATCGATACAAACCACTTATATACATACACAAGTCGGCCGTCGTCTCAAAGCGTCGTATAGAAACATACGTATACAAATCGCATATAAGCCGGCAAGGCTATCACAATAACCACAACATCTCAAGAAACATAGGTGTACACACGCGCAGCCGACAAGGCGCCACCGCGGACGGGACCGCCCGAAATGTAAATCACACGTAGACATAGTCGAACAAGAGCTATTCACAACCCACACACGTGTGTCTACGTACCTCTAAGAGTAACATCGTAATCATATGACGGGACAGGCCCCGCCGTACCCCCGAATAAACGCATACATATACAACAAAAAGAGTTTGTACCGCGATATAGGCTCCTTAACAAGGGAGCACTCCAAGACAAAGAAAGGATGTCTAAATGGCGGGTCACCAAAACGATCGTCCGTACCGCGGGCATGAAACGCGACCCCCGAAGAAAGCGGGGTCAAGACGGAATATGTACCGAGCATGTAAAGCATGGAATACGAAACGCAGAATCATACTGAGGTAAGATGTATAGAAAATTAGTACAGTAGCCAGAAAACCATGAGGCTTTCCTTTGAACACAAATCATACATATCAATATCATATCCAATTTGTCAAGGGACTTAAAAACATAGGAAAATCATCATCATGTACATATGCATATATTTAGTGTGTCCCGGCCCTATAGTAAGGGACTCGGTGATTAAGATCATCATATCCTCATGTCGTCATCATATATATACCGTACCCGGCCCTCTAGTGAGGGACTCGGTAAATAAAATCATCAAATCATCATGTCATCATATATACATATATATATATATATATATACCGTACCCGGCCCTCTAGTGAGGGGCTCGGTGAAGTGATCATATACATACCGTACCCGGCCCTCTAGTGAGGGACTCGGTGAATAACGTACCAGGCCCTTTCGGGACTCGGTGGGGGAGATCCTGTCTCCATCATGTATTTCATACTCGGCCCCATCCCGCGGGCCGGCGCCATCATCATATACATACGTACCCGGCCCTCCAGGGAGGGACTCGGTGAACAATGCAGTGAACTGTGCACGAATACATACCCGGCCCGAGACTCGGTGAAAGATGTAGCAACAGCTCGCACGAGCAGAGTAGTGAGAAACCATATGCACACACATCATCATTACAGACTCAATGGATAAGTAAGTAGTCGGCGCTCAAGAGTTAAAACGGAAATCATATTAAGTTCTTTCAAAAAAAAAAAAAGTCGTTAGGACTATACAAAGGAAAATCTCGGGGCCCATGGATATGCATCAACTAATCCGGGCCCGCCCATGAAAGTTAAAGTCATAATACGTTATAGAATCGTTTACGAACATATCAAAGCAATCCGGTTTCGTTTAAGAAAGTTATGGCCATTTTTAGACATAGAATCCATTAAAGACACAATTCTTTTTGCAGCACTTGAAATCCAATCATACAAAGGACTTAAGGACCACGGTTCAACCATATTAAGAATGCGAACATCAAAAAGTTAATAAGGATCATATACATGCTCGGACCCTAAGAATAGAGTTACCTCGAGGCTCGTATCATAGCCTAATTACAACTAGGACATGCCAAAAGAAAGAAAGGGTAAGCTTCATATACCTCGCCCGCTTCTTAAGCTAATCCAACTCAAGTCTCGGCTTCCCAAAATCTTTTCCACTTAGTCCTTCACTTGGCTAGGGTTGGTGCTTCGCAAGAATAAATGGTTTGCTTGCTTCAACAACCACTTCACGTTATTATACACCTTCTAAGGAGTTGAATTGCTAGAGGAAATTATTTTTTTTTTATCAATTTTCTTCTTGCTCTTTCTCGGTTAAGCTTGGCCGAATGGCCTCTTCTTGTGTTCTCCAAGTTTCTTGAATTTTCGAAGGGTGAGAATGATGAAGATGATTTAAATTGTCATCTTCTAATCACATATATAAAACATCCATGTGGCCCATGTCCCACACCCATGTGGCCGGCCACTTGGCCATTTTTATTTCATGAATTTTAACTTTCCAATATTCACTTTTAACCCCAAATTTTTCCTTAATATTTCATGCCACAAAATCATAAGCAACTTATGTCTTAAAACAAGGTCGTGGTTAAAAGTCTCGACTTCGTATCCCGGAATAGTCTTGTCCCTAACTTATCGTGGTTAACTCGAATTGTCCCAATGTACAAAATACGGGATATAATAGTCTACCTGCAGTTGGAGCAGGCCACATAGCTACAGCTCTATATGAAACTTATCAGAACTGAAAGAGATTATCGGTGCCAACCGATTGCAATATGAGTAGTGAACCGATTTTTTAGTTTGCGGGGATAAGAGAAATGGAAATACTATTTATATGCAAGTTACTCATAAAAATTGGAAACATGCAATCCAGTAATTTATTTTAAAAGCTGCAACCGCAAAGTTGCATACATGGATAGGATACAGGCTAATCACTGCCAGTTTTGTCAACTACTTGGTGCACTAAGGATGCAGACTTGGGACATCAATTAGCTGACTATTACATAAGAAAAACAGCACAAGCAATAGAGGACATTGCAGAAGAGATGGCTACAGAGAAAATGAAACTGAGCTATGCACCAAGGGACCAAACTTTGGACACCACTTAGTTGACAATATATACAAAGAACACGTATGTGCATGCAACTTATCAACAACTTTTTTTTTCCAAGTTTTAGTTTAATTTTACCACGTTCATTGTATAGCAATTTGTAGTACCAATATAAGTCATCTATGTCGCAACGAGAGAAGAAAAGTGAGACTAACCTTAATTGTTGCTATCCGCTTGTGGTGCGTACGTATCTTCTCCCTAAGTGAAGGAACACACAATGCTACTAGCATGTCCGGACTAATTAATCCCGCACGTTGGAGTTTTTCAATTACTTTTGCAAGAATGTTCAGTAACTTCTCGCTCGCATAGTTCTCTTTTGTTCCTCCATTTGTTCCTTTTTTGGATCCTTTCTTGCATTTCTTGCACTACATCATTTGTGGCATTTGAAGTTGGTTCAAAAGTTCTAGCTTTTCCTTTCAAAGAAGTCTTTGTAACCCCCCGTCCATATAGTCTTAGACGTCCCGAATGTTCTGCACCCATAACGGCTGAGTATGCATCAACAGGCTGACTACCATATGCTCTTAGTTGTGTTTCAACTTCCTCCATTTCAGCCTGACAAAGAAAATCCAACAACCGCATTCAAGTAAACAAAAACTAACAATAAATAATTGATTTCAATAAAAACTTGCAATAGATAATATACATACAATTTTACTAGTTGTGTCTTCATTTGACTCCTTGTACAAGCGCCTGGGTTTCGTTGCTCTCGTTTCCACAAAGATCTCCTTAAGTGATACATTTCCCTTGGTTTTTTCCTAGCCACATCAAAATGGATATAAAAAATCGCTTAAAATGACAGGTTAAGACTTAATAAAAAAAAAAAGAGAACACACCAATTTATTGCGGACTAAAGCGAAACTTTTTTTGCCGACTGTGTGCGGATTTAACAACTTCTTCGGATTCTCAGTATTTGTTTTAGACATTTTCTGCAAATAAATAAATCAATTAAACGTATTAACTATAAAAACCACCAGTAAAAACTATTACAGCCACAACCAAAAATAGACAGTTATTCGCATACAACATCAGCATAGAAAGCTAGTAAGTCAACTGCATCCTAAAAC
>NC_081347.1:14307373-14358351 GCF_029784015.1 Lycium ferocissimum
AAATGGAAGTAAAACACCCCACAACTAGACTAGAGATCACATTTTATCACACCCATAAACTAAAATCCACAAACAAATGCAAGATTTTTTGTTTTCACAAAAACCCATTCCACAAATTTCAACAATGATCCAAGAAAATGAAAGAAAAAGGTAAATTCTACAGGTACACTACTTAGATATCCCATTTTTTTTTCACACCCAGAAATTAAAATTCACAAACAAATGCAGTAGATATTTTGTTTCCACAAAAAAAAAAAAACGCACAGTTCACAGATTCAAGAAAATGTAAGAAAATCAACAATTCCATAGCTAGACTACGTAAAGTTAAACTTTTTTTTATCACACCAAGAAACTAAAAATCCACAAACAAACTCATAGAATTTCGATTTTTAAAAATACCACAACAATAGTACATGTTAAGAGAGAGGGGAAACTTAAATTTCATGGAGCAAACCTGTAGATGCAAAGAGCAAGAAGACTAATTTGCTGAAGAAAAAGATGAATTTTGCTAGAGAAACTTCAACTGAGAATAAATTAGTCTCATTGCTAGAGAAAACCCATATTGTTAAAAGCTTCAACTGAGAAGAAATATTTCATGATATGTTTCCAGTAATATGTTTATTCACATACCGTATAATTTTTTGTCATTATTTTTTATTAAAAAATGGGGGTTTTGGCGGGTCCAATAGAATAAGTGGAGGGAAAATATTGGGGGAAACTAAACTGTCCCAATAGCTAAATTTTCTTATATGACTATTGCAATAGAATCATCTATTGCAACGGTTCCAATACTCGTTATTAAATGTACGTCTATAGCATCGGTTATCAGACTAACGCGACGGTTTAATTTTATAAATGTGTTGTTAGGTCAAAGTGTCTTTGCAACGGTTAAAACCGATGCAACATATACTCTATTGCAACGGTTGAGTAACTGTTGCTAAAAAACCGTTACTATAGGCCTATTTTCTAGTAGTGTACAAAAAAAAAAAAAAAAAGGAACTCCCTTGATAAGTTCTTGTTCTGAACTAGAACCCCCTTTTGGAGAAGTCATTAGAATCCCCTTTTGGAGAAGTCATTTTGGTTAAGAATAAAGAAGCTTTTTCTCTTTCTGTAGTTTGTTATATGACTTTATTCTCACAAAAGAAAAAAACCCATTAAATAGATTGATTTCATAATACTTACAAAAGGTAATATTGCAAATGCATATTTTGAAATTTTTCCACATGTTAAGAAAATGGTAAGAAATTGATTTTTGTTGCTCAATTGCATGAGATTAATTGAAGGCTATGACCTAAGAAGAAAAGATCTAAGCCTTTTTTATATATATAACAAAAATCATGTTATTGGTGTGGGATTTGGCCGACCCCTACTTGTATACGTCACACCCCTTTTTCACTCCTGCGAAGCACACAGGTTTTATTGTTAAAGGATTCCATTTGAAGTGACGATTTTGAATAACGATTAATTATTTTACAGAGTCACCACTTGAAATCGATTTTTGGTGTTCCAAGTCACCTTGTGAATTCCTAATCAAAAGGAAATGACTCTTTTATTATTGGTCCGTTATAACAAAAGGTCAGGCAAGGAATTATGTTGACCAGGGAGAAGGTATTAGCCATTCCTCGAGTCTCGTGGTTCTAGCACGGTCGCTTTATCAACTTGTGTTCGGCTTAAATTGATCTTGGACAAATTGTAATTGTTAGTTATGCGTGCGATTCTCTTAATATGTTATCTTTTATTAGTCTTAACTAAGACACAAGGTTGCTACCTTTGCTTCAACATACACCTATCAAGATGCGTAAACGCGATCTTGACTTGCGTATCACACCTAAAGATATTGAACCTACTGCCGTTGGTGAAACAATTATGATTATTTTATTAAGGTGTTTGGGTCAAGAGGTATGGGCACGACCTTACCGTTCTATTTACATGTCCTTATCCAAGACACGTGGTTGCGACATCAGTAATGACGATATTATGTGTGCCCTCATTAAAGCTTATTATTTGAAGCAAATCATTTTCTAATAATCCGAGACAATTATTGTGTCACTTTTTCACTCTTTTGACAATGGATTTTGAGATGAATTCGTACCCCATCTTGTTCCCTTGCAATGCTTTTTCTGCTCTTTTCTTTTAATTATGCAAAGAGACTTGAAATATTTCCATCTCATCTTGCTCATCTCACACCAAAAATTACTCCCTCTGTCCCATTTTATGTGATATTTTTCACTTCCTGAGATTCAAACTGCACGAACTTTGACCAACAATTTTAGATGTATTTTTTCAATTGATATGACAAAAGTTGCAACTTACAGTACTTATCATGTAGTTTTTAAATATATAAATTTTAATCTTAGGATATTGAGTTAATCTGATCCATACTAGCTTCAAAATTTAATCAAATTGACTCTCGAAAAGCGAAAAGTATTACATAAATAGAAATTAAGGGACTAATTAATTGGGTCTTACTCATTTGTCAGGCCCAAAATGTACTATTATATCCCCGAAGAGTCCAATTAAAAATAAGGAATTTTTACTCATTGTAACTTTTTTTAAGACCTAATTATTAATATTAACTACCCTTTTATTTAATTATATTTAGTAGCTAAATTAACTTTTCTAAATTACAAATGGTATCTATATCAAAAATACATACCCAAACACATATATCTTTCTTTTTTCCCAATCACTACCCATTTCAGATTTTTCATTTCTCAAAACCCTAAAAAACTTTCTCCCCTTCTCTCAACCACCACCACCATGGCCGCGCCGCCCCTCTTCTCTTCTCCCTCTCCCTCTGTGCTCATCTCTCTCTCTCTCCGCCGCCCCTCTCTTTCTTCTCCCTCTCCCTCTCCCTCTGTGCTCACCCCTCTCTCTCTCTCTTTTCACTCTATCCGATGAGGCGATGGCACAGATTTGGCCATGTGTATTGTTGGTGGTGGCAGTGATGACACTGATTTTGAGATGGCAGCGGAGAAGATGACGTGGAGATGGAGAGATTAGGGTTTTGTTGGCGGTGGAAAGGTTAGGGTTTTTTGGTGCGGTGGTGTCTCGCATTTGGGTTTTTGGTGGCGGTGGTGTCTCGTATTAGGATTTTGGTGGTGGTGGAGAGATTAGGCTTTTGTGCATGGTAGTGTCTCGTATCCGGCCGTGTGTATTTGTTAAAAGCCAAATACAAATACATTCAAAAAGTCTACATCTCACAAATACACTATTTTTGAATGTATTTGTCTTTGTATTTTTGAGTGTATTTCTTAGTGTATTTTGTTAATTTTTGTCTTTGTATCTGAATGTATTCGTTGAAATCCATTCAAATACACGAAAATTTGAATATATTTGGCTTCATATGTAGTTGGAATGTACACAATGTATTTGAAATACATCAAAAAAAAAAAGCCATTGAAATACATAAAAAAAAAATCAGTAAAATACATTAAAAAAAAATCACTGAAATACATAAAAAAAAGACACGAAAATACATTATAGAAAAAAAAAATCACTGAGATACATCAAAAAAAAAATCACTGAAATACATCAAAGCAAAAAAAAAAAATCACTAAAATACATCAAAAAAAATATATTAATACCTAATTTAATAGCTCCACCGTTAAAGGCTAAAATCAAGGATCCTGTTTTTTTTATCGTGTTCTCATGTATTTGTTGGCAACAAATACACGCGAAAACATACACTATTTTGCTAAAATGTAGCTACAAATGGTAATATTTAAAAGGGTAGCTACAAATGGTAGGAAGCTATAATAAGGTAGTCATTTGAGTAAGTTTGCCTAAAAATAATAATGCGAATTGCCCTTTTTTTGGGGTGGTCTTTACCTTTTTCCCCTCAAATTGGTGGTCTTTAATTTTTTGTCCTTCGCCTAAAACTCATGGGTTCCGGGTTCGAACCCGCGCTCAGTCAAAATTTTTTAAAAAAATCGCAAGGCAAAGTTTGAGTTTCGCTCACTAAAAGTCTACCGGAGGGGGCAGACTTTGCCTTGAGGCATATATTTTATTTTATTTTTACTTTTCAAGGCAAACGTTCAGTTATGCCTTATGGGGCATACTTTTAGTTATGCCTTAACTAAAAGTGTGCCCCATAAGACATAACTAAAAGTGTGCCCCATAAGGCGGAACTTTTCCTTAAGGCATAACTAAAAGTTTATCTTATGAGGCAAAGACTATGCCTTAAGGAAAAGCTCTACCTTATGGGTCATACTTTTGGTTATGCCTTAACTAAAAGTCTGCCCAATAAGGCATAACTAAACTATGCCTTAAGGAAAATTTTTGTCTTATGGGACAGACTTTTAGTTATGCCGGATCTAAGCCTGTCAATTGGGTCGGGTCGGCCCGGCACCGGCCCACCTAACCAGGCCCATAACCGGCCCAGCCCCCTAATCCCGTAAGAGGGTGGTGGGCTGGGCTAGTGGAAAAAATTAAGGGGCTGGGCCGGACATGCAATTTAGCCTGGTAGCCTAGCCCACCAATAGCCCGGGTTCTGGCCCACCGGGGGCCCGGCCCGGCCCGGCCCACTTCGAATTAATTTTTTTTTTTTTTTTTTTTTTAAATTTAAGTGGTATATTTGTGTATATCTTGTATATGTTAATGGTATATTTGTATATCTTGAATATGTTGTTGGAATGAAGACTCCCAACGGTTATTTAAGTGCTAAAAATTATAAAAAGTTGAGAATGTGATATAAGACTACATAAGTAATTTAAAATAAAACTTCAAACTTAAATTGATAACATTGCAAATTCAAAACATACAAACTTGAACGGTTAACTTATTACAAATGAAAAGTTCAAAACGCTAGCATCGATGGAAAAATTTAAAGGAGAGATAAACTTCAAAGTTCAATTTTGTGCCTTTTGTCCAAGTGCCTACGTAACGACCCGGTACCCCCAAAAACCGGTTCGGACTTATGGAGATATATTTGACCACAATGTTGACATTTAACATGTTCCTCGTCTACTCGCTCAAAATACAACCACAACGGACTTGAAATTGATCTTCGGACTGGAGCTAGGAGGAGGTGGAGGATTATCATTATCCATTAAATTTAAATTTTGAAATTTGAACTTGGAAGTTGGAAGAGAGAGAGAGAGAGAGAGAGAGAGAGAGATTTAGATGAGTAGGAAATTTGGGAAAAGAGGAGAGTAGGGAATTGTGAGACAATATGGAGAAGAACGAATGGTATTTACAGATTGAAAATAGGGCCAAAGTATAATTTAAGAAACTTGATGGTTAAAATAAAGTTGACAACAACTAAATTTTAAAGTATCAAACTTAATAAATTTTAGTATTAGAATTTTTTTTTAAAATAATTAAAATCCGGCCCAGCCCACTATGTACCCCTACCCGGGTAGGGGGTTGGGCCGAACACCCCTTTCCCTCCTCCAACCCGGCCTCCAACCCGGCCCGGCCCCATGCGACCCGCATTTGTATGGCCCGGCCCGGCCCACTTGACAAGCTTAACCGGATCCGGCATAACTTTAGTTTTTCCTTAAGGAGGGTATGCCGGATCCGGCATACACGCCCCCCAGCCCTGCCTTGCGAAATTATGTTTTTATTTTATGCCTGAGCGGGGGTTCGAACCCAGAACCTCAGGTATTCGCCCACCTTTCCAAGCGAAGGGTAAAACTTAAAGACCACAAATATGAGGGGAAAATTTAAAGACCACAAATATGAAGGGCAAAATTTAAAGACCACCCCAAAAGAAGGACAATCCGCGCAACAAAATGAATAATAATTCAACCCATCGTTTGTTTCAACCCTATTCGCATTGAACAATAAACAATCTGATCACTGTAACTTCATGTTTTTGACCAATACCAAATATACCAAAACAGATGCAAAGTTTAAATAAGCACAAGTGTAAATATGACATGAGCTCAATGGAACCCTTGAGCATTCTGATTAACAATTTAGCTTAGAGTGAAAAATGGGCTTTTGATATTCTAATACACCCAACTTAACCAAATCAACGTGCTCACATGCACCAAACAGACATGGCCAAATTAGTTCTTGAATAAAATACAACTTGTTATAAATATTATTTATTTATTATTGTGGATGTATATCTTTAAAGAAAAGTTAAGGTTTATGACTTTGGGACCAAGTTAGTTTTCTCTTATAAATAGTGATGTTCCCTTTATTATATTTACATCCCTTAAGGAGAAATAAAGATATCTCCTCTCTTCTCTCTTTTCTATGCAATATTCTTCTTGTAGCTTTACTATTTTATAACACATTATCAGCACGAGATTCTAACTGAGTTAAAATCTCCAAACATGAAACTTGACACCATGTGTAGAACCTCTTCGCTGCTTAAATTGCTCAGGTTTGATTATTTCAAATTAAATACGACATCAAGGTAAGTGACTTATTCTATTAAGTTGAACTACGTGGACTATTATACACGTAAGCATAGTAACTCACAGTGAACATAATTTGGCAATACATAATTCATGACTATATGACTTACCATGTGATATATTTATAATTCTATTGCAAACGTTGTTCTTTAATTAAGTAATGATGAGATTTGTAGCCATGATAAGACATATTATGTGGCTGGCACACATGCAGGTGTTGGTTTCCTTTGGCAATTTTTGTATATTTTTTTGGTAATTTTTTTGGTAATGTTTCTTTTCAATTCCCAAGTTTAAGATGATACTAACAATTCTTGTTCTTCCTTATGATATGGCCTTTGAGTAGCAGGAAAGGCCGGAAAGACGACAAATAAAAGGAAAATATGGTTGATAGCCGAAAACAAAACAATTCTGTGATGAATTTTGATCAACCTCAGGTCGAGTATAATTGAGTTTGCGGGCAGACTCTCATCAATGGTAATATTTTTATATGGTTGTGATTATAATTAAAGATGTGCTTTCGTGAAGTAGCAATATCTTAAAGGTTCACAAATACAGATCCATTTCCAGAAGTGAATGTGATGATATTTAGTAAAGATTATAAATACAGACATGTTCTTGGTTGTGACAATATCACGCCTCACCCCAAGAAGAGGTAGAATAATTGAGAAGAAATATTCTAAATACTCTATACTTTACTCCCGAAGTAGTAAACATTGAAATTTACTCCTGAAGTAGTAAACTCAGAAATCTGCTCCCGAAGTAGCAAATTTTGAACTTTACTATTGTTTATCTCAAGATACCAGCAGTGTTTAACTAAAATTTCTTTTATGATACCACCAATATTTAAGCAATGCTTGGTAGTACAAAATTAATCAAGGTTCCAGAAGAGCTACTATATCTAGAAGATCATGACACCAATAGTGTCCAAATAATATTTGATTATGGAGAGTAAATTAAAGGCTCTTGAAGAGCTTATATACTATTATGCTAGTCGTTCGAGATTGTATTAGATGAAGTTGTTATGATCAAGATACAAATTGTAGTAAACCTGAAGTTTACTAAAGTAAATAACTATCATATTGTAGCTATAAATGATAGGATGATCAAATATCTTCAAAATCATGGTGGGTAAGAAATATCTATGTGAAAGGTTACACGCCTTTATTTTCTAAATTGTACTACAATATATGCATGATGAAATCACATGTCACGGTAACCAGAAGTTTATCGATGCGAAAGAGAATTCATGACATAGTAAATCAGAAGTTTACTAAAATATATAGCACATGGCATGGTAAACCTGAAGTTTACTAGTGTAGATAATTTTATCAATTGACATGAGCAATTCGTCCATCCCGATTCAAATATGATGTGCAGATTAAGTATTCGACATATATTGAAGATCTTGAAGACTCTTCAAGAATTTATTTGTGTTGCTTGTTCTCATGATAAGTTGATTATACTATCTAATGTTGGGATTGAATTTCCTAAATTCTGAAAATATATAAAAGGTGAATATGGGTCCGTTCACCTGTTATGTGATGTCTTGAATAGATGCATCAATAAGACGGTCTCATGTGCGTTTATTGTCAACCCGCGATTGATATATGCAGTTACTTGCTCAAAATAATTGAGTTGAGAGCACAATTTTCAGATTATGTAATCAAGATAATTCATCTTGTTAATGTTGGTTTATATCCAAGCTGGTTTGGCGTTGAATGTCTCCAATAAATAGCTAAACCATTGCTTATGAGAACAAAGCTTCATGTGTTGATCTGAAATATGATATATTGCATACAACGACACTTGCATGCTTCAGACCAATACATTATGATAAATTCTCCCCTCACAATTGGTTCAGGGTTAGCAACCAGATATTTCCATCTAACAGTTTTTTATGTGTGGTATATGATTAATTAATCTATCATGATGCACAAAAAAGATGGGATATATGTTAGTTTTTCTAACATAAGAGGGAGAGAATAAGCAGCTAATAAATATGCTATGATCCTCATTCAAAAGGTAATGTAAGTTAATGCTCGAAGCATTTGCTGACCCAAACCTAGTTTCATATTTCAGCTGCAAAATGTTCGTATTAACATTAATGTCCCTGAAGGACAAAGTATACAACATGCATGAAGCATGATAGATCAATTAGTTCCAAATGAAATAATCCTTGAAAAGGGAGAGGAGCAAATAATCAAAATGGTCATAATAAGGAGGCAATGTGCTCTTGAAGAGCATACGACATAACAACTCATGAGAGGTTTTGGTATCTAAAATAATGAAAGTGATGAGATCTCAATAAGTTATGTCACATTTCGAACTGATACAAATGATATATCGTCAACGATATCTTTGGTTCAACATGGCGCAATATTGTAAAAGATTGTGTGGATCTGAATTCTATGTCTATAAAGCATGCTAACATAGACATTATTACCAAGTAGAATGACGCTTTTGGTAAGCTTCAAGCTTATTGGACCTGCAGTCCAGACAATCAGAAATTGTCACGCATTTAAATATTAATGGATATTGTCACTTGACAAAATTTATATGAAAATCTTGAAGAATTTTAAATGCCCGAAGCATATACAGGTTCTAAAAATCTGTTCATAATTCTTATATGGATTAAATCAAGCAAGGTGAATGTGATTTTATCATAATGAGTATTCATTGACTAAAGGTACACATGACTCTACTATCCTTATGTCTTTATGAGAGTAAATTGATTATTTGAATATTATTCGAACTCTTGAAGAGTTTCCACAAGCAATAGATTATCTGCTGAAAGAAGTTGAAATGAGAAACTTGCAGAACTCTTTGGTCCTGAAGCGCCATAGCTTTATGCAATTGATGCATTTATATATTTTGCTATGATCATGACTATGAGGGATTACAGTCATATGATGTTGTTCTACATGACAGTCAAATCATATAAAGATAAGGCCAAAGTCATAGACAGCCCCTAAACTTGTCCACAAATTCCTCATGGCCACCTAAACCTAAGCTTGTTCCAATTTGACACCTAAACCAGTACACATTTGAACCACTTGAACACTTTTTTGACAATCAGAGAAAAATATAAAGTGTGTGTAGTCCACTCGCGGATGATGTGGCAAAACGACGAATTAAATGAGGACACGTGGAAATTCGACTAAAAAAATCATTCTAACAATGGAATTGCGAATAAAAAATAAAATACCTATTTTTCTACACCCACACCCATCTACCCAGGCATCCCCCATTCTTTTCTTCCATTCCGTTTGATCCATTCGGTGGAAACGGTGGAGTTTTACCAGAAACAATGGGCTAGCCTCAAACTCATATATAACAAATTTATTCATCCTGCTCACTTCACACAATTCGAACTCAAAAATCCCCATTCATAGCCGCAAAGGAAATTAGAAATCCAACCATGGTACAATTAGGAACAACGAAAATCTCTTTGGATGTTTTTTTTCTTCTTGTGTTGTGGGTTATTTAGGGTTTGGGTTCTTTGACAATTTCAAAGAAAATAACTTTAGAGTCGTACTAATATTGTCGGGAAAAATAGAGTTTCGCCGGAAATTTTTTTAACCCAATTTGATTTTTATTTTTCTGATGAACTTCTCTTCTGCGGCCTTAATGGAAATCTTTGCCAGTCAACTCTTTCGATTTTTTCTATTTTGGCTGGCTAACTTTGTTTACTGGGTGCTCCATCTGCCTTAATCTATTCTGAATAAAAGGGTGAATCTAAGAGCTATGGAACGCTTCCCGTTTACAACAACAAAATATAAATGCATAGCAGTTCATTAGTTAACGTTTTTCGGCTAAGGTAAGGGGTGTGAGTGGGACGGTGGACAAGGGATTTGGCCAGTGAAGATGTGCACAGCAGTTCCGACTAAGAGTTGGGGAAGATAAGGGAATTTTTCCTTCTTTTTTTTTTTTTAATTCAGATTTTGGCTTTTTTTTTAATTGTTGACATGTCATTTTTTGATTGGCCCTGTAAATATATAAATGCCCTTTCACGTGCCTTTTAGATGTGTATTACACTTACCCTGCCATGTCATCAAAAAGTGTGTAAGTGGTTCAAATGTGTACTGTTTCCGGTGTCAAATTGGAACAAGCTTAGGTTTAGTTGGCCATGAGGAATCTGTGGACAAGTTTGGAGGGCTATCTATGACTTTGGCCTAAAGATAACATCTATTTATAAGGCAAGTCAGGAATGCACTTGGAGTGATTTATTTCAACAATATTATATGCCGATGCAACTCTATCCAAAGACTGGAGATTTAGCAACGTACATAGCCCATGAACAAAGCATACTTCACCAAAGTTGTTCTTCACACACGATATCCAGAAGAATGGTGATATCAACGTGTAAGAGATTCGTTCGAGCGATAATATGACTGATTTATTCACCAAGTCTCTACCAACTGCAACTTTCGAGAAGATGGTGGACAAGATTGAGATGTGAAAATTCAAGTTTTTGGATTGAAGTTCTCATCAGGGAGAGTTAATATGTGTTGTACTCTTTTTTCCTTTCAAAGTTTTTGTCCCACTGGGTTTTTCCTTGTAAGGTTTTTAATGAGGCAACCAAATTGCCTATTATTAGAAATGTGTACGTTTTTTCCTTCACTAGAATTTTTCCCACTGGGTTTTTTCTAGTAAGGTTTAATGAGGCACATTATCTACCAAATAGACATCCAAGGGGGAGTGTTATAAATATTATTTATTTATTATTGTGGATGTCTATCTTTGGAGAAAAGTTAGGGTTTATGACTATGGGACCAAGTTAGTTTTCTCTTATAAATAGAGATGTTCCGTTCATTGTATTTACATCCCTCAAGAGCAATAAAGTATTCTCCTCTCTTCTCTCTTTGTCTACAATATTGTTCTTGCTTGCTTTGTTATTTTATAACACAACTATAATATTCCCTTAAAACCAATTACGTTTGAGCGCTATATCTAACCCGTTAGAACGAATCATATATTATACTAGCAGATGAAATGAAAAGCTAAATAAACACAAAACAAAAGTAACAGATTGTCCAATGAACTTTCAGTTTAATCCCGAAAAAATAATCACACAAATATTGAAATGTTTAGTTAAAAATAAGAAAATATTTAAAATCCCGTGCCGTGAGGGTGTAAGTTAGTTATGGGTGGATAAGGGAGAATCTTGCCTAGGTGGCACTATTCTATTGGTTCAATTTTTAAAAGGAAAAATAAAATATTAATATAGAAATAAAATACTAATTGAGTTGTTGATTCTAGGCTAACTAAAAAATAAGACAGCTAAACTTAAATTAAAAGAAAAATCTTTTCTTTTGGCAAATTTTCTCTTTCTTTTGAAAAAAATGAAATAAAACTTATATACCCTAAAAACGCAATTCCTATTTTTGTGATTTTCAAATAAAACTACTAAAATGAAATAAAAGCCTAAATATTAAGATTAGGCCTAAAAGAGAAATTTTGACACTAAAATGGTGGAAAATACTAGGGAGGGTCAAAAATCACGTGTTTACAGTATATATATAAAAAAAAAATAGTACATGGAAGAGAAGTAAACATTTGATTCCAATACAAAATGATCTAGATCATGAAATATTGATATTTAGAAATAAATTTGAAATTTGACTATTACTTTTCAAAATGGGGTAACCAAATATTGTGAATGCCAAATTTGATTTGTTTGCAAAGAGTAATTAGTATTTATAAAAATTTCTTTTAATTCTAAGTATTAAAAGAATAGTTTGAGTGACTTTATTATTTTGACTATAAGTTTTTTTTTTTTTTTTTTCATGTTGTTTCGTTTCATGGTCAATATTACTTGTATTGCTACTACTATTTATGTCTTTGTTGATCATGTTATAAATGTAACTGTTGAGATCATCTAGATTTCTTAATACATATTTGGCTAGCAAGTTGTTGTCTCTAATATATATGAAGACTGAATAATTTACACTATAAGTTTTTCAATGTATAAATGTGCATAATTTTAAATTACTTACAATTTTTTCTTTGGTAAATAACAAAGATATTTATCAAATGTAATATGTACTTGGATGTAAAAGAACTTTTGACACGCTTTCAGGTTATCAAAATGATAAGGCTTAATGCATAAGCGGTCCCCTAAACTTATCCTTTTTTTTTTCCTTTTCATTTTGACACCTCAACTAAGTATTCTTCTTATTAAACTCCTGAACTCATCCTCAACTGTGTCTATCAAACCCCCTAAATCTGATTTTTGTTAGAAGTAGAAAATTAATTGAGGAAATGAAGGTAGAGTAATATTTTAGACATGTGATAAGTTATTCTTTAGGTCATGGATGTATCGATTTCTGCTCTTCCACTGTTGCTTAATTAAAAGCTACTCTTTTTTCCCCTATCAATTACTGCTAATCTTTGCTAAAAGATGACATAATTAAATTAGAATAATAATTAAATTAGAATATATATTAGTATGTTGCTACATTGAAGATGGAATACTATGTAAGTTGGATTGTGTTTGATAGATACACTTGAGGACAAGTTCAGGGGTTCAATAGGAACAACACTTAGTTGAAGTGCCAAAATGAAGAAAAAAAAAACAAGTTTAGGGGGCCTCATATGCATTAAGCCAAATGATAACAACATGTAAACTATTCATAAAAAGTCAGATAAATTAAGACAAGTTATATAAGGAGACTATAATCTTATATTAATGTAAGAATCTACAATAACAATTAACATAGAGAACTTTAGGTTTCTAAATATTTTTTATCAGATGGAAGATCTAAAATTTTAAATCGTCATCAGCATTACTATTATTAATATTAGCCTCAGCGGAAACTTCGTACCTATCCTTACCAAGAAAAAGGAGTTCCAGAGGCATCTTCTATTCATATCGGTTTTGTTTTTCCGCATCATATTTTGATCTACCTCTTCTTCGATTCGGAATTCCCAGCAAATCCTACTCGCTTCACGCCTTTGAATTATTATTCACTAATGAATTGGGAAAGCCAACAGAAAGCCTGAGAAGAGCAAATCTTCAACAATGGGGGGCCTTTGATTTCCTTGGACAACATAAGAATTCGTCATCCGATTGAATTTGGAAGATGATTTTATGTCATGTTAAGAGTCTAATACGCCCCTTAATTTGGACGGGCAGAAATGATGGACAGATTGTGACGTAGAAGATAAAATTAAGATCACAATAGTTTCTTTGTAAAAATATCCACAGGAGTGAGTGGGTGCAATATGCACAATAAGATCTCCTTGAGCAATTTTGTTTTAGTTACAAGACATATAGGTAGAGATAACATTGTCACACAACAATTATGGATATGATTCCCTGATTTTAAGGAAAATGAGAAAACCTCATATCCGAAATATATTAAGGGCAGCCTAGTGCTAATGTCCGAGATATATTCTCCCATTCAAACTTATGGCTCTTTCTCTCTATAACTTGATTTTAGGCACCAAATTTGATAAAATTCAATCTTCCCAATTTTCTATTTCCTCCCATCTTTCTCACGTTCTCCAACCCCCAACCCCCTCCGTGGTAGATGCCATTGTTTCGCCAAAAAAATCACTAGAATTTGTTAGAGAAAGTGAAAAATCACTGGAATTTATTAGAGGAAGTTCGAGGACCAAACGACTAGGTTACTTGACGCTCCAAGTCGTGGCTTAACATTCTGAAGTTGTGATTATTTGATGTGAGATTCGTATGAAAATTATTGTCTAAAGCTTATGGCATGATTTAAAACAATGATTCAATACTTGGGCTAGAAGAATATTGATATGAAAAATTTAAATCATTGAAACATTAAAATATATACAAATCACATACGAAATACATACAAAGATATATTTTATTCCACTTATATGCAAAACGTATGAAATTTGTATTTAAGATGTATGTTGTTTTGTAGTTGTATTAAACTTGTATAAATGTTGTATGGAAGTTGTATATTGTATCATACAATTTTTTTGTTGCTCGATTTGGTTTTTTTGTATGAAAGTTGTATTATAATTGTGTCATGAGTTTTATGAAAAATGCATTTAAGTTGAAGGCTGATCAGAACCTAATTTTGTACGTTGAATCCGAATAATGAATTTTTATTACAACAAATTGTATAAAAAAAATTATCAAATTTTGAAGCTCTAACTTGACCGTCAATGACACTTGGCGTTTGGGAGAGAAACAGAGATGTTACAGGTAGAAAGATCAGTATGGATCTAAGTGAATCACATAGAATCTTTATTAAACTGAAACCCTAAAGATACGCCACTAATCACAATAGTAATTAAGGATATTTTGTTAGCACAATGTCGCTAGTTCTAATAAACTGAAAAATACCGCTACTATTGATAAATATGATCCTAATTTCGTATATATAGGGAATATCCCCTAAAGAAAATCCTAATTATTCCAGAGTTGTTGAATTCTATGCTGAAATCTACTACCCCAGCTCCAATTTATGTGGCACATTTTCCTTTTTAGTTTGTTCGAAAAGAATATCACACTTCTATATTTAGAAACAACTTAACTTTAAAATTTCCTTTTACCCTTAATGAAATGATTTATAGTCATACAAATGTTTAAAGTTTATTTAAGATCACAAATTTCAAAAGTGTTCACTTATTTTTTAAACTTTGTGCCTAATCAAACGATGACCCATAAATTGAGACGGAGGGAGTAGTAATAAGGGAAAAGGACATTGTGTGGCCATCAAAAATTTTAATGGTCCAAGTTTTACCTTAATGTCAAACAATTGACAAGTGGTAGCCTAGCGGCTGAATCACTATAAGAGATCATACATTTTTGTGGCAACTAAAATCGCTGCATAAGGTCAAAAAGTCGCTGGTCACTGCATGTACTGCTGTTGCTAAGGATTTTTTTGTGATGACTCCAGTGGCTCGCCACAAGAACTACGCATTTTGTGGCGACTAAGCGTGCCACAAAAAGGAAACAAATATGTGACGAAAAAAAATTCACAAACGAGACAAGTGAAGAAGAAAGAAGAAGTGGTGGAGGAAATTGAGCTTTCAATAAATATCCCAAAATATGTATAATATGTGTATAATTAGTAAGTATACATTTATTATACAAAAATTATACAACAATAATATACTTTCCAAACACATACTGTAGGAATACATATTCTATACAACAATGATACAGTAGTGATACATATTCTATACAATAATGATACAACTTCTATACATATACTGGAATTAGTTGAAAAAAGGTTATGAAATAAAATTATTTTAAAAAAGGCTAAAAAATGTCTGTTTGGGTTTTTGGGCCATCCGGTTGTCAATATTTTGGGCCGGATGACTACTTGTGTCCTTTCCTTTTGGGTCTTTAAATTATATAAATTTTGCGTTTAAGTTTTGCCCTTAGCTTGGATACCCGAGGTTTTGGGTTCGAACCCCCGCTCGAAGCATAAAATAAAGAAATAATTTTGGGCTCTATGCTTTTCCTCAAGACATAGTTTAGTTATGCCTTACAGCAAAACTTTTCCTTAAGGAACTAACTTTTTAATTAAGGCGGAACAAAAGTGAAAAGTTTTTAAAAAAAAATGTCTCAAGGCAAAGTAAAAAAACAAAAACTAAAGGATTATGGGAGGGCATAATTTAGTTTTGCCTGCACTTTTCCTTATATAAATTTTTAATTAAGGCATAACCAAAAGTATGCCTTAACTAAAAGTGTGCCTTGAAAAGAAAAAAAAAAAAAAAAAAAAAAATGTTTCAAAATCAAAAAAAACTATAGGCGGTGAGTCTTATAATTGTTTTGCTTATGGCAAAATTTTTCATTCCTATGCCCACTATATTTTAATTAAGGCATAACTCCTTAACTAAAAGTGGCAAAAGTTAAAAAAAAAAAAAAAAAAATGTCTCGATTTTCCTAAAGTATCTTTTTTATTTTGTTTTTTTTTTATTGTTAATTTTAATTAAAGCATAACCAAAAGTATGCCTTAACTAATTTAAAAAAAAAAAAAAAATGTCTCAAGGCAAAGTCCTCTCAGATCTGAATTCCTGAAATAAACACTCTCGGTCTTGGAAATTATTTTTTATTTTATGTTTATATATGTCTTAAAGAACACAAAATGAAAATTTGTTTGGGCAAAATTGCCATTATATAAGGTGTGGTTATATGGTTTGGGCTCTATGCAACACCACACATAAGCCCAACTGAACGGAACAAGTGAATTTAAAAATAAAAAACAGGAAAATGTGTACAGGAAAAAGAAAAAAAGAAGTTTCAAAATCAAAAAAATATAGGCGGTGAGTCTTGTTGTGTCTCAAAATCTTTCATTCCCGCCCGCTATATTTTTATCTCCAGGCAAGTCTCGATTTTCCACGTATCTTTTTTATTTTGTTTTATCTTATTGTTAATTATTATGAACTGTAATTTAAAGATCTGAATTTGAAATAAAATTCGGTTGGAAATGATATGTTTATATATGTCTTGTTGATTTTTTTGTCTCTATTGATTGATACTTACACAAGAACAGAAAAGTAGATTTTTATTCGAATTTGAACTTGCCACTTTGGAATTGAAAATTTTCTATTTGAATCGATGCAATTCATTTTTTTTTCCTTAGTTATAAGAAAACCCTAGCTCCGGTTTCTTCTCCTTTAGCTGAAAAGTTAGTTTAATTGTCCTTATGCCTTCGAATCTGAATTTTCTGTTTCGTAATTATGTGGCACACTTTCGTCTGTCCCAAAAAAAATGTCACATTTCTATAATTACAAACAACTTAACTTTAAAATTCCTCTTTTACCCTTAATGAAATGATTTATAGCCACACAAATGGCTATAAATCCGTGTTATTTTCAATTGGCATTTGGTGTGAGAATATCTGTGCTGTTTCAATCCATTGATCTGATTCACGTTTGTTATATCTTGCTTCATTTAAAAAAAAAAAATAAGAAGGGAAACACAGGTTTTTTTTTTTTTCCCCTTCTTTAGCTGGAAGAAGATGGAAAAGACAAGGAAAAAGGAGAAGAAATTTGATGTCTGCTAGTGAGAATAAATACTCAATCTTTGCCATTTATTTTAACTAGTGAGAATTAATACTCTTCCTGAAACTAACTTACATCTAACAGTGGTTGACAAGTTAGTTTGATAGAGAAGAATACCTAGTGAAATCCCACAAAGTAATTGTTAAATCAATAGAGAAGAATATCACATCAAATTTCAAATTTTGAATGGTTAAATCAATTTGGAATCTTGAAATCTGTGAAATATGACGTTCTGAAATAGAAAGATTATCATGTAAATTAGGACGATGAGAGTAATTGTTAATCAATCGTCTCTCTTTCTACTGAATTTGGTATTTTAACTAAGCCGGAAATCTGTGCTAAAGCGGGAAACAAAGACAGACATGGTTCAGGATTCATCTTGAATTAGGGGCTCAGGAAACAGTTTGTGAAGTACGTTAACTTCAATCTGCCCAAGCTTACCCTCTTCCGTCACCCTTGACAATTGATGGGGAAGTTTAAAAAAAAAAACTCGATGCTTTACTGACCTTCAATTTAAGTTTAAACCTCGACTTTATGATGTATAAGATGTGAAATTACAGTATCAAGATTAACTAAAACCTTACCTTATCAAAAAAGATGTGAAATTTGTACTGAGCTGAGTTAAATTTTGCTTCTGCACTGTACAACGTCTTAGATAGTAATGGTGAATGGATTCCAGATGTCAAATAGGGGGCAGAGAATATTTCGAGTTTAACCTAGTTGATGTTAAGGCAGTTATGAAAGGAACTCTTTTTAAGAGCAACATTTAACAGTTTGTGATGCGTAGCTCTAAAAAGGAAACGGGAGAATTGTTGAGGAAACTGAAAGCAAGAATATTTCAATGAGGAGAAGTGCAATAGGCACCCAAGGTGTGTCCTAGTGGTCAACGAAGTAAGTTGAGAACCATGAACGGATGCAAAAACACTAGGTGATTTCGTCCCATCTGTTCAAGCCTTGGTAGATACAGATTTACCCGGTACATGTGATGATGGGATGAATTAGTCAAGGTAGGCGAAAGCTGGCATGGACATCATAAAAAGGGTGTGCTATATGGTGCATTATTAAGAAGTCCTTTTCAATTCGTTAGGATACAAATAAGATAAAAAACGCTTTGCCAAGGCTTGAGTAGAAGAAGAGGTACTTGAACATAGGGCCATGGAAGGCCGAGTTCATGGAAGTTGGCTTTTCAGGAGATTCACTAGATCATTCTCTCTTTGCAATTTGACGATTTAGTTCAATCTTCTAAATTAAGAAGCTTTAGTGAAAATATTAAGGGGCTTGAAAGTGTTCTAGATACAGAGATCAAAATTGATTCATGGCATATTGTTTAATACTCGGCTAGTTTTCTGCATTTTAGTGGCGAAAGTATTTGGGTTATGAGAACTTTGCTGCTGAGATAAAAAATGATAGGAAGAATATGCTTAATTTGCAAGTTTGGGGCTTAAGGTCAATGAAGAATATTTATCTTACCTTATTTATGCTATTGTTTCTTTTGTCGCTCAAGGAACTATTTGTGACTTTTGTTTTACCTATTGCTACAGTTTGTCTTTGGAAAACCAGATGAGAGGAAGCATTGCTAGACTGGCTGGCAGTGACACTTAAGAGGCTGATTACTCATTGCTTACCATTTGACTTTTTCTGTTCCTTATATTTTTGGAGTGATCGACATTACGAGAAGTAGATATTGATTTAACTATTTGATGCTTCTATAATAACTGAACTTTTCAAGTCTGCTGTTGCTAAAGATTTGATAATGACATGTAATATAGAGAAAAGATTTGTTGAATCAAATGAATGAAATTTCTGAAGTAAAAAGTAAATGGAAATAATCAGTCATTAAATTTCTTTTGCAGCAGAGCAAGCTGCCATGAAATCTAGCCGATCGATGAAGAGAAAGATAGGTGGGGTTCATGAAAAATACAGTGACAAGGAGAATGTTGCATCAAAGAAAGCAACACGTAGGATTAGTCGGCAGAATCTGAATGCAGCAGGTTAGGCACCTGACACAAATTTGTAGACAGTTGTTTCTTTCCAAATTTAAGTTTCTACTTGCATGATCCAGGAGATTGGTTAGCTGTACGTTGAGTGTTCTGATTGATTTCTACTTTTGTTTGGCTTTTCTCTCAACTGGGATATGACTTTTCTTGTGAACTTCTCAGGGGAATGTAGAAATCTTTCAGCTGGGCAAAATAATGGGATTTTGCCCTTACAAGCTTCGAAGGTATCTTGTCAAAAGCTTCCAGGAAGGACGACTAATTCCCCTGTAACAAAAGGAGATGCTGCAGCAGGGAGTCAACAGCTTGATTCTTGTAAGAAGATTAAGCTACAGCTTTTTCCAATAAATAAAAGTACCCGACAGAGATTGGAGAAGGTATAACTAGGAAATGATGCATTAAATGAATAGAACTCTGCATAAAATGCACCAGGAATAACTCTTGATGGTTTTGGTATTTCTGGTAGGATGGCTGCAATCCGTTCCAGGAACTCACTTTAAGTGCTCAGAAGAAGATATCGTCGGTGATTAAGCACCTTTATACAAAGTGGAGTTCGTCGAGTTTGGGGTTAGGGGAGCTCCTTCTATTCCCCTATGATACTAATACAGAAAACATAGCATCACAGAAACGATGGAGCTCAAAAGATACCAACATTTCTGCAGGAGAAGTGTATGCAGCAATAGAAAGTCCTGCCATTTTTCGCTTAAGGTTTTAGACTGGTCTGATTTCATTTTTTAGCATATAGCTCTTCAATCAGAAGGTTTTAATTTGTCTCAAATTTTCTAGGTATGGCTGTCTTTCTGATCTTAAGCTCAAGGCTTTTGAGGTACCTGATATCTCCCCAGCCTCTGGTATGCATGCACAATCGAGGGGTATTAAGAGAATCTTTGCTGATGCAATGGACATAGCAAATGACAAAGTGAAGGGAGCTAAGTTGAAAAATGAAGAGCTTAGTAAACCAATCTGCAAAAATGAGCATGAAATTGTAATTGAGAATCAGAAGATGGCTTCAAACATACAGGTTGATCATATGGTAAGTAATTTTGCCTGTCTGGTTCCTTCGCTTAATCTCTTGTTCTGTAAATCTTCTCAGTCATTCTATTTGAAACCATTTATGATTTTGCTGATTTCAGTTTGCTTAAGTTAGGAACTTATGCTGAAAAGTTTTACAGATTGAAAAATAATGCTGCCCCTTATATTCTGTGATTGTGGGGAACTCTGGCAGTAATACTGATACTGCTAGAGTTGCCAGTTGCAAAAGCTTTAATTAATTCATAAATGAGAGCCCAATGCATTAGATGTACCTCATTACATGGTCTCTTTATAGGATTATGGATAAATCAATTGTTAAAATTGCCTGCCAAACTTATTGCCACAAAACCTGGAGGGTATATGAGGTGCTAAGATCAGTTGTTAACGACTACCGTACCTTCCTGGAGGGTGTGTTTCCCTTACTGCATATGAGGTGCTAAGATCAGTTGTTAACGACTACCGTACCTTCTGTGATTATATTTGATGTGTTCTAGGACTGGTCTAACTATTGTTTTAGTCCGTAGAGGTGACTCCTCTCAATGGACGTAGATGTGTTCTTTTACTAGCAGAAATGGCTATACACATCTTAAAATTCAGCCCCTGATAGTTGATACTCCTTTCTAGGTTGATGAAGTAAGAAAGCAAAATGTCCCTTCAAAGACAGACAATCCATGGGATGATATTTTGACCAACTTAAGCATTGGAGGATTGTTTTCTGAGGCATCTTTGCAAGGAAAGATCAGCAAGACAGAAAATAAATTGGATTTGCAGCCAATCCAGTCAGTTTCTGATATTAGTATAGGAGGTTTGCTGTCTGAAGTGTCTTTGCAGGGTAAGACATCTACTGAAATGAACCAAGAGAACAGAGTGGAATTGCAGCCACCTACATTTAGTTCCTATTTTAGCAAAGGAGGCTTCCTTTCTGAAGCATCTTCTCGGGAAAAGATTAGTGATTTCAATTTAGATTCAAAAGGAACAACTGGTTTGAAGGAAACGTCAAAGTGTGGGCCACACATTGAGTCAAAATTTTCATGGGATTTTAATCTCACTAACTTGAGCATTGGAGGATTGCTGTCTGAGGCGTCCCTGCTGGAGAAAGTGAAAAATCATGACCAAAGAAGTGAGGACAAACCAAGCTCACAACCTGACTCACTTGATGCGTTTGTTGCTGCACGCATGAATTCACGCCCTGAAATTTCAAAGTCATCATCTCATGAATTGCACTCATCTATCTTGGATGCTGAAGAGACATGTCATGCATTTCCAGTGCGTAAAATTTCATCAGGAAATGAAAATGCAACAACTTCGTGTGGACCAGCTGGTTCTGGCAACGGTCACGAGTATACAAGCTCAAAATCTTTCAGAATTCCATCGTCCTCTAGTGCTGCGGAGGTTTGTCTGCTCTGTAGTCTTTTCTCGTTTTCAGATTATTATTTTTCAGTTTCAAACCATCATTAGTTTTTGGGTTTTGATAATACTGCTTCCATATAAGGATAAGAGCTCAGTGTGGAGCTTCCTGATCTTGTTTCCTGCTTCACTGTGACATGACTTCGTGTATTCTCATGGGAGGATTGACGGTTCCTTACATTCTGATGTTGTTACAGCGCTCAACTCAAAGTGTGATCGCACAAGATCAATCATCAGAGCAACCAAAGACAACTTTCTTTTCTCGTTCACGGGGTGTTTTTGATGAAGACAGCAGCCTTGGGCTAAAGGGCATCAAATGGGTACTTTCCGCCTTTTCACTTATCTTGTGCCACCTGAAGTTTTTCTTCTTGATCACAGGAGAACTTAACCTATTTCTTTCCCATGTTTTCTTGCAGGAAGACTCTTTGGGACCATTTGATCTTGGACTTCCCATTTTGCGACCTGTTAGCATCGGAGACAGTGTTAGCCTCAGCGAGTTCATTAAATAACATACTGTAGTCTTGAACTGATAGTATGATACCATAGACAGACGAAAATTTTCCTGAGCTCGAGGATCAAATTCTTGATTAGTCGAAAGTAAAAATGATTCTCTGAATTGTCCATAAAGAGTTAAAAAACAATCTTGTGATTATAGAACTTACATTTTTTTAAATGTAATATAGCCTTAGGCTTTTCCTTTTCTTCAACACCTAAGGCAAGGATTTTATAGTACTTCCATGTGGAACTAAAGATACGTCAGTGTGTACGGAAACAGTCGCTGAACATTTTCGTGTATGGATTGACAGGGACATCAAAGAAAAACTTATTGTCATTCAACATTAATCTGTTGCTTTTTGGCCTGTGTGATTCAATAGGGTGTTACATACAAACACCCCTTAGGGGCCCGGTATGGAGGAAAAACAACGATTAACGATGTACGTTCGAGTTATCCTATAATAAACTTATAGTAGAACTAAAACTAGTGATGTCATTTATTGAAAGTTATGTATCCATTTGGAGCCTCTTGTAGAAAGCGTACAAAAGGCCCTTGTGTTTCGGCCCTTTCTCGGATCCCACACATAGTGGGAGCTTAGTGTAACGTTTAAAGATTTTTGCGTACGGTGCAATGCCAATGAATGCTCTTTTGCCGGGCATGACCTTTTCTAAAATCCAAATCATTGGAGAATTGGCAAAAAGATACACGGTGTGATAAAAAAAAAAATTTAAAAAAAAAATCTAGGTAGCAGATTTTTTAGGAAAAAAACTTATTAAATATAAGTGATGTTTTATTTATTTTCTAGGAAAATAAATAATTTTCCACGATGCCTAAGATGATAACACAAGGCTTAACCTAATAAAATGTGTTTTAACAAACCCCCCAAATCATGTGCTATTTCTTCTATTCGCATATGAGATAATATCACCATTAGCAACAAATTAAAGTACTACTTTATATTCTTACATCTTCTTTTTTAACCTTTTCTTTATTATTTATTTATTTTTGGTATTGGTACAATAGCCTCAAGCTTTTTTTGATTGTCTTTTACGCCCACTACAGTTACTCCAAGAATAGAATCCGAAAACCCTTTGTGTACTTCAATTTTGCCCATTTGGCTTACCTATACTTATCGAGTAGATTATATAATTATTTGACTAGGTTCAACCTGTGTCCCTTTGATTGCTTCAGTTTAGCCATTGTGCTTCTTTTTAGATACACTAGATAACGGGGCCCAATAACATAGATCACATCTTTGAGTCTAATGATGTTGGTCTAAGTTATAAGAACAATTGTAGACAATACATGTTATACGGACACCATCACCTCTAGCAGGACACAACACTTTCCACAACTCGTATATTGAACTACATAAGTTCGGTTTACATAGAGGTAGAAGTTAAAGTTGAAAGTAAGTCCGCGTTTACAGCAGGAACGCCATTTTCCTGACGGAAGAGCACCAACACATAGCTTCACTTTTGGAGGCGGTGTCTCTGCGCCCCCAGTATAAAATCCATGTGACTACTCATCAGACGTCATCCTTCACGTTTAGTCCTGGAACAACAATAAGTCTGAGAAAACAGTAAAGTTGAAAGTGTTCCAATATGCAATAAAACTGAAGAGAAAACATATACTATTACATAAATCAGCCTACTAACTTTCAAGCTAAAACATTACTACACTGCTTTCCTTAGGAGAATCCCACTTTTAAAGCTTGATTTAGAGCTGACCAAATTTAAAACATATCACTCATCCGACAGTTAGTCGGATACTAACCAACCTGTTATAATTTAATTTTAACTAAAACATGGGTACATATATCAAAAATTCACATAGTAATAAAGCATCAGTAGTAGCAAGTACCTTCATAAATTTGAATATACCTCGTGTTCAATATTTAAAACAAGCAAGGTAAGAGAAAACCTAAGTAACAAATGCTGATGAAGTTGGAAAATATATTGGGGGCCTCAAGTGCAGGAAAACTAAACTTGTAAGTCTGAAATGGGAACTTAAGTTGGTGCCCACAGTACTATAACTTTCAGCTGGTACAGAAAGTAATTAAATTGAAACGGAACTGCTTTCTTGTAAAACGATGAAAAAATATACTCAAGCTGCAATATAGTACAACACTCTTAAAGCACTAAAATTACAGAATCCCAAAAATAACCCCGAGCTCAGCAAGCTGGCATGTCAACGGAGTGCAGCCTGCTTCAGTAGAGGAAGCCTAGTGACGAAGGTGACTTATATTGTACTTCAACTGATATTTTCATTTTTCGGAGTGTGAAAGGTGCATTACTATAAAAAACAGTGGAAAGCAAAACTTTATGAAATTATCAAAGATCTTCTCGAACTCTTTATTTTTTGAACATCAAAGTACGTTTGTACAATAGAATGTACAATAAGAAGTTATAAATACCCAAAAAAAATCCCAAATCAATGATGCAAGTATTCGAAATTCGTTGTCGTCAACTAGTTCTTTGTGCTGGATAATCATATTTAGGATGAAAACACATTTTCTATGTGTTTTGCTGCCTTCTCCTTTCCAGAAAGACAAGTATGCAGATAAAGAAAAAAAGCGGCCGCCCCAATATAGCTTAATCATGGCCAGCAGAGCTGCGTTGAACATTTATGATGGTAAAAGGCAAGAACCATACCTAATAGAAACGTCGATCAAGTAAATTAGACAAGATATTTTCTAATCTTCACATTTACAAGGATAAATTATTTCAAGAAATACTAAAGGGAAGGATATATGAGGAAATGAGCACAAAAATGTATTTCATCTTACTGATGCTGAGCGAACATATTGCATTGCAGTACTGGCTGCTACTATTTCTCCAGGAAGAAGTGCTCCTACAAAGTCATATAAGCATGTTAAATGTAATTAAATGACAAGAGGAGGCAAATATCTACAGAGAAGATACTACATCCAATAGGAGAATGAAAGCTGGAAAAGAAAAATGAGGAAGTGTATTCATGTACTGTTTTACTTCCTTAAACTGCTTGTTATTTTGTGTATAATTGAGATTAAAATCTTTCTCAAGGCTTTAGCTCGTAAAAGCACTATGAGGGGAACACACAGCAGCATAATTTTTGTTTTACTTGCATGGGGAAGAAATCCTTTTAATGATGCTTTTTCTTACTATAATGATTAACCGTTATTAAGGTAGATGTTGCTGGGGGCAATTAACGCTCACCAAGCAGCCCCAGAAGAAGCATTTCCAAAGCTATGGATATATTAAAAAGAAGGATTTGCGGCACAGTGTGTTCTATGGCAAACATAAAATTGGAAGCAATATTTCAAAACTAATGCACCTGAGGCCATGTACAACAATAAGCCGAGAAAACAGTAAAATTGGAAGTGTTCCAATATGCAATAAAATTGAAGAGAAAACATATACTATTACATAAATCAGCCTACTAACTTCCAAGCTAAAACATTACTACACTCCTTTCCTAAGGAGAATCCCACATTTAAAGCTTGTTTTAGAGCTGACCAAATTAAAAACATATCACTCATCCGACAGTTATTCGAATACTAACCAACCTGTTATAATTTAATTTTAAAACTAAAACATAGGTTCATATATCAAAAATTCACATAGTAATAAAGCATCAGGAGTAGCAAGTACCTTCATAAATTTGAATATACCTCGTGTTCAATATTGAGCAAGTTTGCCTTGACTATGTTGTTTGGCTAGTTACACCAGAGGTTTTATCCTTGAAGAATTGTTTCATCAGCATCAAAGAATGTTTCCGTAGAGCCAGCATTCAAGGTTTACAGATGAAAAATCAGGGCTTACAATGTATGTAGTATTAAATACTAAATTGCCCCTATTTGTTCCACCCACCAACTGCTTCACCATTATTAGTCATGACAACACTATGAAAACTCCTCTCTAGTGCTCTTCAATACAGGAATGCATCTCGTAACATCCTCTGGTAGTCGAACCCCATTCCCAAATTCAGACTCATATTCAGAACACTGTTAGCGAGAACAAACATAAAATGCTTATTAACAGAGATCTTAAGGCTCCAAGTACAATCACTTAGTTGAAGAAACATCCAATCCAACCAAAAATAAATTGTGAAACAAAGGTTTACTAAACCTAAGATTAACAAACAAAAAACTCAATTTTGAAGTTTCAACTCTCAAAAGACTATAGACACTTAATCCACCAACAAAAATAACTTTCTGTTGTTTCAATCACTTTGATCTTTAAACAAAATAATCGCACATAGATAGACAACTCAAGCTAAAGCATACTGATGCTTATAGCCGTTGAGAAAGCTACTGAAATCTAGAGTTTGATCTATGTTATTCGTATTCCAAGATTTACACCAAATAGAGGATATATTTCAGATGTTAACTGGAGTTGTAATGTTAACTGGAGTTGTTCTACCTTCAAAGCACCTTCTATTTCTCTCGTTTATCACATAAATAAATCTGGACTAAACATAAGCTATCGTATGCTGAACTTTGCCTCTTGGCAATATACATATTTTTTGTAATTTTTCCCTCAGTTCAGACCCTTTCAAGAAAAACATGTACTTCTTCCTTGAAAGAAGAAACTCAAATTAGAGAATAGTCATCTAGAGCTCTAATATAGCATATGTAAATACTCAAAACATGCAGTGAAAATATGGCCACTATTCTTTCTAAACCAGCAGTATTCCACATTATCTTTAAACTAAAAAGCCTAGCTTGAAGTAAGAAAAATAGAGGAAATAGTCATCTATTGCTCTAATATAGCATATGTAAATACTCAAACATGCAGTGAAAATATGGCCACTATTCTAATATATACCAGCAGTATTCCACATTATCTTTAAACTAAAGAGCCTAACTTGAAGTATAAAAAAAAAAAAGGAGGAAACAAATGGAATTGGCAGAAAGAAACACTGCATTAAATGAAGAAAGCTATCATATGTATTCTATTGAAAGCCTATATTCAATCTTTGTCAGATTACTCATTTATGTTAACACAGAATTCAGCTTTGCAGAAAGGCAGAAACTATTCATAGAAAACTAATTTATCCACTTCCCTCATCAGGAAAAGTAAAAACATGTCTTCACAAGTTTAATAAGTAGTACTATTTAGTATGGTCATACAGTGATACAAGCTCAATTTATGGGAACATGTCAAAGGTAGAAACAACTCTAATAAACATAATACATACAATTTTTTTTTTACTATATTAGAAGAGCGAGTATAATGTGGAAATCAGCATGCCTGTTTTTGGGACATATCACCGGTAGAAACAACGCCAATAAACATAAAACATACAATTTCTATACAAAAATAAAAAAAATAGAGAGATAAGCATATCCAAGATGATCAAACACATCTTGATGTACTACCAGCAAAAAGAGCACTATATACTTTGGAAACTCAACATTTCAATGCAAAGAAGCTAACTAAAGGCAGCAAAAGAGCGACACTTACCAATAACAACACGGACTGAAAGCTGAAATAAAGCAAGCAGAAAATTCAAAATTCAATATGGTGCTGACAAAATCATTCATACCTACTCGAGCAAAAATGAGAAACCAAACAATCATCCATACAATGCAGCCAGAAGATTCAAAACAAACAAATGAAATTTAATGAAAATTATACAAACCAAAATAAGCAATTCTTGCGAGAGCTAATTTTCTTGGAACATTATGATTCATTGTCTTCGTCCTTCCCATTTATTAACTCAAATGAGTAAAACACTACTCTGGCAAAAAAATCAATTGCATTCAATACTTATTAGTATTTTTGAGGTGTATTGGGAAAACCTAGCAAAGAAGTTCAAGATGTATCTTCACAGGCGAGATCGTGACCAAATTAAATAAAAAACCTCGTCTACTTCCATTTTCTTTCATAGAAAAGTACTTATATTGTTTATGAAGGAGATAGGACAGACGACACAGGGTCATTTATCACTCAAGAATCCCCAAAAAAAAAATAAAAAAATTCAAGATTCCTAACAAAAAGCATGTCGATTTTAATTCCCAGTTTCTAACAAAGTTGTGGGTATAGGGAGCTTATTCTGAACCAAAGAAGTGGAGTAAAACGAAATCTGTCTTCATCCCAGGAAGGGCTTAAACATCTCTAATCATTACAATCTTATCTAATCCTTCATGGAAGACCCACATTCTCAAGTAAAAAAACTCCCTACAAATCAAAAAATAAAATGTCAACAAAATTTAATAAAGAAAGAGCATCATATTTCTAGAAAGAATAATTTGATTTGAAAACTAATAACCATTATAAGCAGATGTAAAAGAATCTAATTTTCTAGACTGCATTCACTGTTGCTCGTTAAAACCCACCATAGATAAAGAAAGATTTGCAAATTTGCTTAGCACTAGTGGTGAATCACCCGTGCTAAGCACATCGGAAAAATACACGTTGGGCCCGTGCTTAGCACTTCATAGCTGAATCAGCAAAACAAGTTGCTAAGTGCTAACCACAAGCTGAATCAGCAATACAAGCCTTGGATCTCTCTGCTAAAACTTAGGACTCAGAGACTCTTTAAGTATCCTATTAGCGATTGTGTTTTTGTACCTCCAAGCATATAAACCAGTTTGAAAGAAATAACCAACTACTATTAGTGATTGTGTTTTTGTAGCTCCAACCATATAAGAATGTTTGCTTATTTCCTGCAATTAATACATAATCCAATTGATACTAGTCTTTAAGTATCCTATTAGTGATTGTGTTTTTGTAGCTCCAAGCATATAAACCAGTTTGAAAGAAATAACCAACTACTATTAGTGATTGTGTTTTTGTAGCTCCAAGCATATAAGAATGTCTGCTCATTTCCTGCAACTAATACATAATCTAATTGATATTTTTAGGTATGATCGTAGAACTGTGACCTTGTGGGGTGAGCTAGCCGAAAAAGATGGGGAAATACTACAAAAACTGATAGATACAAAACCTGTCGTAGCATTTTGTGATGTGAAAGGGTCGACGTATCAAGGTAATATATCGAAACTTTTTTTTACATTCACAATTAATTCTTTATCAATTACATCTATACTATATTCTGTGTGTTGTGAGGATACTAAAGTAACTTGAAAGTGAAAATCAGAAGAACTTAAAGGTATATAAAACTTAGATTTCCAGTCCTCAACAGTGCGAACAAGGTCTGAATTTTTTACAGTGACATTTTTTCCAAACACCTGGCACTTTGTATAAGGATATTCACAAAAAAAAGGACAGCCATAACACCATGCACATCCATGAATCAAGATAGGCCAAGAAGAAGGTCAAAAGAAAAAAGAAGTTCAAACTCATCAGCAAGAGTTGCAGAGCGAAGGCAAGAACCAAAAACCAAAACTAATAGCGTTTATATGCATTGATAGTCTAAAGAAGGAAAACAAAAAAAACAAACAAAAAAAAAAAATCGGAGGCAGCATATGGGCGTTCGTAAAGGCAGAGGATGAATAAAAATGACAGAAAACACAAAAGGCAAATGACACTGAGAACAGCAAATGGAGAAAAAAATTAGAAGAACACATTGTGTTTGTTATGTGAGGCACAATGTAAAATGTCTGATCATTATTCTGATGGAATAATACAAAGTCAAATGATTATATAGAAAGATGCTTCCAAACCAATTTTACTACTCCTATTTAATACTCAACGGGGCCATAAAATAGGGAGTTCCTTGGCCATCCAAATGAATTTTAAATTTTCTGGGGAATGTGTACGAACAATGAATAATGCTGTAGTTGCTAATGTCAATCGGCATTTGATGTTATAGTTTTACTTAATCCAAAAAGAAGAAACTAAACTAAAATATACTTTATTCTGTAGTAAACACTACTACAAATACTCAACAATAGGGAAGATGATTGTATTTAACAAACTGAAATAGGAAATTACAATTGGAAAACTAAGAAATGAAACAGTAAACAAAGAATGGGGATGACAAGCTTAGATTTCTTGAGATGAGAGGTTCGCATAACCCCAATTGCTCCCACAAGGCACTATTTATCACCCTGGATCCCATTCCACCAGCCCATTTACAAATACTGGTTCAGGCCCATTCATAACAAACTCTGCTCAAACTTATTTCTGGCAGCAATTAGCAGCCAATTTTGATTTGACTTTCTCCTATAAAATCAAATGATTGTACAGAAAGATGCTTTTCAGGTCTCCCACTCCAAACAAACCAATTATACTACCGCTACCACTATTTAATACTCTATATATAGTGACGGACAATGACATGAAGTTAATTTAGTTTCTAGGGGATGTGTACAAACAATGAATACAAATCCAGTTAATATTAATTCAAATTGGAAATTATTGTTTTGTGTAGAATGATTACGATCAAAAGTAATATTCATATCCTGTTTTTTTTTTCTTTTCTTTTTTTTTGTGGGGGATGGAGGAACAAACATCAATTATTGAGCGTGGATGCAAGTGGCTGGTCAAACTTGAAACAATTAAAATATAAGAGTAGTTAATTAACAGCTAAAAACATATTAAAATATACTTACTCTGCATCAAACTTCTTTTTGGCAGCAATTAGCAGCCAACTTTGATTTAACTTTCTTCCATATGACTTTTTTAAACAAGAGGAAACAGCAAAGGGGACAGCCACCTTATAAGCCTGGTATATATTGCTTTAACACCACACTCAAGAAGGGCATAACTTCGTCTCTTGATAACAGTAAAAACCCAAACTCCAAAATATGGTTGATGCTTTTGTGTCATTTGCGGTTCAAAAACTTGGGGATTTCCTCATACAGGAAGTTAACCTACGTTTAAGTCTGAGAGAGGATGTGCGATGGCTGCGAAATGAGCTGCTCTTCATGCAGAGTTTCCTCAAAGATGCAGAAGAAAAGCAAGTTGGAGATCAAAGAGTTCAACAATGGGTGTTTGAAATTAACGATTTTGCTAATGACGCTGTCGCTATACTGGAGACTTACAGTTTCGAGGCTGGTAAAGGTGATGAGGGAGGATTTGCTAGTCGTCTTAAGGCTTGCGCTTGCGTATGTAGGAAGGAGGTCAAATTCTACAACGTCGGTAAGGAGATTCAATCACTCAAGCAGCGAATCATGGATATCTCTAGAAAACGAGAGACTTATGGTATCAGAAATATCGATAATATTGCAGGAGAAGGGCCAAATAATTATAGGCCAAACAATCAGAGATCTGGCTTGAGGAGAACTACCTCCTATATGGATAAGCAGGATCAGATTTTTGTTGGCTTTAAGGATGTTGTAGAAAGATTGCTTGCTGAACTTGTCAAAGCGGAGCCACGCCGAACCATCATCTCCATTTATGGTATGGGCGGGTTAGGCAAGACTACTCTTGCAAAAAATCTCTACCACTCCCCTAGTCTAACCAATATCTTCAATGCACGTGCTTGGGTATGTGTTTCTCAACAGTATAATTACCACGGATCTCCTTAAGAATATCATCAAATCCATCCAAGGACGTGATAAGGAAACTCTAGATTTGTTGGAAAAGATGACGGACGTGATAGATCTAGAAAGACACCTTCGGAATCTACTAGAAGAGAAAAAATACCTTGTGGTGGTTGATGATGTATGGCAGAGAGAAGCATGGGAAAGCCTGGAAAGAGCATTCCCCAACAGCAATAATGGAAGCAGAGTTATTATTACCACACGCAATGAGGATGTGGCCAAAAGAGCATATGACAACTGTTTTCCCCATAGCCTTCGTTTCCTAACAGAAGAAGAAAGTTGGGACCTCTTTCGCAGGAAATTACTCGACGTTGAGGCAATGATCCCAGCAATGGAAACGCTAGCTTGGGAAATGGTGCTCAAGTGTAGAGGCTTACCTCTTGCAATTGCTACACTAAGCGGGCTTCTTTCACATAAAAGGGGGCTAGAAGAATGGGAAAGAGTGAAGGAACACCTTTGGAACCATGTGAAAAATGACTCCATTGCAATCTCGGACATACTATCACTGAGCTACAATGATTTGCCAACTGTGCTCAAACACTGTTTTCTTTACTTTGGTATTTTTCTGATTAATGCTAAAAACCTAATGTGGTTGTGGATGGCCGATGGATTGATACCAAGAGGAGAAGAAAGAATGGAGCATGTAGCTCAAGACTTCCTGAATGAGCTGATAAGGCGAAGCTTGGTTCAAGTGGTAGATACATTTTGGGAAGAAGTTGTTAGATGTAGGATTCATGATCTACTTCGGGATCTTGCCATACAAAAGGCATTGGAGGTAAACTTCTGTGACATTTATGGTCCGAAAAAGCATTCCATATCCTCCTCATGTCATAGACATACCATCAATGGTCAAGCAGAAAGGTACCTCACTCTTAATTTTTCCAGATTGAACTTAAGGTCAGTTACATTCTTTGATCAAAAAGGTCTTGAGCTGGATAGGATAAAGTTCTGCAATATGTTCCAACATTTATATGTGCTATACTTGGAGAATGATTGTGGCATATTTACACTACCAGATGCCATAGGAAGTTTGTACAGCCTCAGATACTTAAGCTTTAGAGGTAGTTGTGATATTCCCTCCTCCATAGGAAACCTCAAGAATTTACTGACACTCCAGCACTTGGATGAAGACCTTGATAATGGATCTCGACTACCTCCTGAGTTAGCTAACCTTGAAAATCTAAGACATTTAGTCGTTCTATACAAAGAACCTCTGCAACATATAAACAAACTCACAAGTCTTCAAGTTCTTGAATACATCTGTTGTAATCAGTGGAAAGATGTTGACCCTGTTGATTTAGTCAATGTTCGAGAATTAAGCATGTATGATATTGAGAAATCTTACTCCCTTTACAACATTAGCAGCTTGAAAAGCCTTAGCACTCTCAAATTGTTGTGTGAATTTCGTGAATCATTCCCAGCCCTTGAATTTCTTACTTCTTGTCAAAAGCTCCAGAAATTGCTGTTACAGGGGAGAATAGAAAAACTGCCCCTGTCGGACCCATTTCCAAATTCAATCACAATGATGATCCTTTGGTACTCAAAACTCATGGAAGATCCAATGCCTATTCTGGGAATGTTGCCAAACCTAAGGAATCTCGAATTAATAGAAGCTTATGAAGGAAAAGAGATTACCTGCAATGATAACAACTTCTGTCAACTGGAGTTCCTTCATCTTCTAAGTCTTCACAACCTAGAAATATGGCATTTAGCCACAAGTGCAATGCCTCTGATTAAAGGTCTCGGTATCCATTACTGTCCAAAGCTAAACGAGATTCCAGAGAGAATGAAACACGTGGAGAGGTTGAAGATATCTGATTTACTAGCAGCTTATGGATACACAGGTGTCTAGTAAGTATTGCTAAGTCCTCCCCTATCAAAAGGAAAAAGAGGTATTGAACAGTTGTGTATAAATATTTGCAAATAATTTTTTTTTATAAATATATTTATAAATAAAATTTGAGAAAAATAAACTGGACATTCATGAAGATAAATACATTTCTTGGAGGAAGAGACAAAATGAACCACATATGATGCGATAAAATTAGTTCAACATGTAATTACTATTGACCACTTTAAGTAGCAAAATGCAGAACCATCTTCAAAGCCAACTAAAGCATACTCTATTCAGTACAAAAAATGACATAATATCGATACTGGGGTGCTCAAACTATAACACAGAAACATCAAATGGATCGGCAGTTCCTTTCCTAATATTTCAGCTTATAAATTTTTAGAACCTTCCAAAGGAAAATGCTTAAAAACTCACTTTCCTATACAACAATTAAGATACTTTACTCTAAAAGAGAGTTAATTTCACATCTTATATAGAAGTAAAATTTCAATTCCTCACCTTGCCAAGTCTTAGAACTAAATGCAATTGAATATAATGAATTTTAAAATTTACCCATGGGCACACGCAATCGAAATGATCTACCTCGATCGGAGGAACTAACATACATCTCCAAGTTTAACGGGATCGTGGTATCTTCAAGTATAAGGCATCATAGTCCAAACACAACTTTTGCATTTAATGATTGGTAAGCAAAGCTGACAATAGTTCTAACCGTACTGAAATATAAAGGTAAAATAATGAAACCACATTGAATAAAAACACAGGGTTGAGCATGAAAATCCACCCGCAAGGGTGGCTCAGATGGTTGAGCATGAGGCTTTCATAATAGAGGTCTCAGGTTCGAAACCTCCTGCCTACGACAACAGGGGATTTGCCTTCTGGGTCGAGCTCGTCGCACAGGGTTTGCCTAGTGCGGGTTATCTCTCCTGTGTGGTTTGCGAGCTATTGCACAGGAGCTGGCTTTACCCTGTGCCAATGGCGGAGCTAGAAATTTTAGTAAGGTTGTTCAAATGTTGACGAGTATATAATTTTTTTCCAATGAATGAGTGCAACAATTTTTTTTAACATCATCACTGCACACTCGCCTAAAAATTTATGGTCCATTTGATTTCGCAAGTTATTCTTGATAAATTTCATTGCTAGAAAACTCTTATGATGATTACAGTTTCAAATGACAACCACATACCCAGTGTACGTAATCCCACAAGTGGAGAACAACAAGGGGCATTCCGAGAATGTTACAAAGCGAGAGATAACGACTAATTAATATTCTTTGAAAAAAAAAAAAAAAGAGAACAAAGTTGGATAATTAAAATGTTCACAGAAGTAATTAAAAAAGAAAAGAGAACAGAATAAGTGGTTGGTAACTTGCTATTAGATCTCGTAGTCTTCTTTTTAACAATACGTAATCTTCTTTTCTAGGAAATAGCAAGCTAGGAAAGAAGAAAGACTAAAGAAGCTTTAACAAATGAGTCCAACGTAACTCTAAACCAACATAGGAATAAACCAAATGCAAATTAATCATAACTCAAATACAAATAAGTTTAGTCAGAACATGGAAGAAAATAAGTACAAATACAAATCAACCAAGTAGCTTAAGACATTGTTTGTATATTTTCTTTTAAAGAAAGAAGATGACCAACGTTTGACGCAAGCTTTAAACTGTGACTTTTAGGTAAAATTGAACACCCTTTACCTCTAAGCTCTCTATCTCAATTATTTTAAGGGTGTTCAAAATTTAATTTATATCCAATTAACGATAATATCTATCTCAATTATTTTAAGGGTGTTCAAAATTTAATTTATATCCAATTAATGATAATATCTAATTCATATACTAGTACCATTTTCCAGCCAAGGGTGTGCAAGTGACCACCCTTGGCCATGAGTGGCTCCGCCACTGCAGCTGTGCACACCCGAAGGGTAGCGGCTGCGGGTTCCCATGTCATAAAAAAAAAAAAAACACATGAAAATCGTAGTTTGTTTAGGATAATACCAACTATTAAAAACAGTTTTTCTTGGTTTTGGTAAATTAAGCTCGATGTACCTGCAGTACAACAGCATAGCAATGTCTCCGGGAAATGGGTAGAATTTTTAATATGAGCTTCCTACGCTCCATCCCTGCAATTCTCCTCCAAGTAGAAACTAAAAAACTGGAAAAACACCCACATCAAGAACAAAGCAGGAGAAATTGAAATACAAACCAAAGACGGAAGGAGAGGAGAAGGAGCAAAAGCAGCAGCAACATCCAATAACTCGAAATTCACTGCATGCAACGTTAGTACAACTCAAATACCAAATAAATCAGCAAAATTGAAGTAAAAAATCTAACCGATCGAATAAAAAATAGGCAAACAAAACAGCGGAAACAAACTTAAACATGAACGATTGGAAGAGGGTGTAGTTAAAAAGTAGAAACTGAAAGCAAATAAAAGAGGTAAAGAAAGGGGGAATGGAAGACGCACAGAAGGGGAGTGCGCGTGGTTTGCTTAAAAATAAAGAGCAATCCACGTGTTATAATATTATATAACATAAATAGGTCAAAGATCCTCCATATCAAGGTAAGATAAAAAAATTAAAAAAATAAAAAAATATATAAGTTTTACCCTTAGCATTTATTACTCATTTCAAATTATTTTTTCAACTTCTATACAATTATACACCATTTAATAGGGATATTGTGTTAAAATATTTATCTTAATCATTATTTCTTAAACAGCATAAAAAGTCAAAACGTGATAAATAAAAGTGAACGGAGAGAGTATGTTTTATAGTACTAAATAGATGGGCCAAACATCAAGATCTATTCATATTACTTTTGGTACCATAAGTTAGTGCAGTGTTCGTCCCACCCCAACTCCCATTTTCTCGCTCTCTCTCTCTCTCTCTCTCTCTATATATATATATATATATGCACATATTTATTCACTTTGATTTGCCAGTCTTTAAGGTTTGTATTTTGAAAATAACTATTAAAAATATTCTAACTATTATTATATATAGCAACATATACAAAATGTATTTTATGTACTATCACTTTAGTTATAGTTAGAAAATGGAGTTTAAAAATTAAAACATATATGAAATTAAGTCTTTGAGATGAAAAGAGTCGGACTTCTTTTTCATTGTCATGACAATGAAAGTTGTTCATCGATGTGAAAAAAAAAATTAGTAAGAATACGAGGGAAAATTAATATTTTGATTCTAGATTTTTTCTTTTAAATTCATTAATATCTTATATGTATATCGACATGTTGATATCTATCTCAATTAACTAATTGTTCAGATCCAAACATAAGAACCATTATTGTTTATATTGGATTTTTTAAAAGCAAAATTAATAAAATATTTTTATTAAATTATTTCAAAAATATATTATAATTTTTTTATTAACAATTATAGATAAAAAGATTTGTTACAAAGAAATCAAAATTAGAAAAATATATGTTATATAGTAAATCACCAAATTTTAATTCCGAAATGAAAATATAAAGTAATACATTTTATAAATGTAAGGAAACAATAATTAGAGAATGCAAAGGAGAGTAAAATAAGTAAAGTATTAACAAAGTAGGAAAACTGGATAAAAGTCACTCCCTCCCTTCACTTTTACTTGTCCATGTTGACATATCAGGAGAAAGAATATTTTTTTTCTTCTTATTTTACCCTTCATATTAATTACTCATTTTCAAATCATTTTATAAGGATATTGAGACTATACACCAATAAATATGGATATTATGATAAAATATATACTTCATTTATTAATTATTAAAGAACGTGAAAAGTCAAAGTGGACAAGCAAAAGTGCACGGAGGGAATAGATATGTGTAGGAGAATTAAAATTGAAGTGCATATGTGTATACATGAGAAGAGAATAAATACTCAGTATTGTGACATATTCCAAGTGAGATAAAAAAAAGTAGTTGGTTAAATTGTACAATGTATATAACTTTTCGTACAAATTTGCATTGCTATTGTTCGTCCTCTCTTCACGTTTAAGGTATTGACAAAGAAGGAAAACAGGGATAAAAGTCACTCCCTCCGTTCACTTTTACTTGTCCATGTTAACATATCGAGAGAAAGGAATTTTTGTTCTTATTGTCAATTTTACCCTTCACATTAATTACTCATTTTCAAATCATTTTACAAAGCTATTGATACTTACACCAATAAATATGAATATTATGGCAAAATATATACTCCCTCCGTCCCATATTACTTGCCACTTTCCCTTTTGCACACTCCTTAAGAAATCATAAATAAAATATATATTTTACTATCTTACTCCTATCTCTCTCTAATAAATACATTCTAATCAAAATTGACTATTTTCAAGAATATTTATTACTAAAGGTAAGATGGGAAAGATTTAATTAATTTTATCTTGATTTTGTAAATGAACAAGTAATTTGGACATATATTTTTAGTAACGTGGCCAAGTAATATGGGACGAAGAGGGTAAGATGGGAAAGATTTAATTAATTTTATCTTGATTTTGTAAATGAACAGGTAATTTGGATATATATTTTTTGTAATGTGGCCAAGTAATATGGGACGGAGGGAGTACTTTATTTATTAATTCTTAAATAATGTGAAAAGTCAAAAGTGAACAAATAAAAGTGTACGGAGGAAATAAATATGTGTCGGAGAATTAAAATTGAAGTGCATACATGTATACATGAGAAGAGAATAAATATTCAGTACTATGACATATGTCAACGTGGGATAAAAAAGTAGTTTAGTAATGTGGCCAAGTAATATGAGACGGAGGGAGTACTTCATTTATTAATTCTTAAAAAACTTGAAAAGTCAAAAGTGAATAAGTAAAAAGTGCACGAAGAAAATAAATGTGTCGGAGAATTAAAATTGAAGTGCATACATGTATAGATGAAAAGAGAATAAATATTCAGCACTATGACATATGTTCACGTGAGATAAAAAAGTAGTTGATTAAAGTGTACAATTTATATAGCTTTTGGTACAAGCATTCATTGTTGTGTACTTGTCACTTTCCCTTTTACACACCCCTTAAGAAATCATAAATAAAAGATATATTTTACTATTTTACCCCTATCTCTCTCCAATAAATATATTCTAATCAAAATTGACTATTTTCAAGAACATAAAGATTTAATTAATTTTATCTTGATTTTGTAAATGAACAAGTAATTTGGACATATATTTTTAGTAATATGGCCAAGTAATATGGTACAGAGAGGGTAAGATGGGAAAGATTTAATTAATTTTATCTTGATTTTGTAAATGAACAAGTAATTTGGACATATATTTTTAGTAATGTGACTAAGTAATATGGGACAAAGGGAGTACTTCATTTATTAATTCTTAAATAATGTGAAAAGTTAAAAGTAAATAAGTAAAAGTGCACGGAGAAAATAAATATGTGTCGAAAAATTAAAATTGAAGTGCATACGTGTATACATGAGAAGAGAATAAATATTCACTAATATGACATATGTCCATGTGGGATAAAAAAGTAGTTTAGTAATGTGACCAAGTAATATGGGACGAAGGGAGTATTTCATTTATTAATTCTTAAAGAACTTGAAAAGTCAAAAGTGAACAAGTAAAAGTGCACGGAAGAATAAATGTGTCGGAGAATTAAAATTGAAGTACATACGTGTATACAAGAGAAGAGAATACATATTCAGTACTATGACATATGTTCACGTGAGATAAAAAAGTAGTTGGTTATAGTGTACAATTTATATAGCTTTTGGTACAAGCATTCATTACTATGTTAGTCCCTTTTGGACACTTATATATAATAGAAAAATATATAACAAAAACAGGTCAAAGATATGTACAGTGCTAAACAGATAGGCCAAACATAAAGTACTATTCATATTACTTTTGGTACCATAAGTTAGTGCAGTGTTCGTCCCACCCCAATTCTCATTTCTATATATATAATATATAGATATAAAAGTTAGTGCAGTGTTCGTCCCACCCCAACTCTCATTTCTATATAAATAAAAACTAGCAAACTATGCTTTATACGATGCACGGGGCTCAACGTGATTAATTTAGTTGCTCATTTTAGTTAGTGTTTATGGTTTGTATATTTTGCAAAGGATTTCGCGATACTCCTTAGTGAGTCTCCATATTTTGTTTCTGTTCCTCTTAATTTCTCAATTGTTGTTAAAATTTGTCTTGTTTTGGTTATGTCCGTTTTTTTTTTTTTAATATATTTAGTAAGCTGACAATTCAAATATCTTACATGTCAAGTTTATAATCATAAGATTCAAAGAATTAACAAATAAATTTGTAGAATAAACTCACCAAAATTAGTAGCAAAAGTCTAATTTAAATAGGAAAAATTAAAAGAAAATCTCAAATTTAGAGTACCAACTATATGAACCACCAAGCAGCCCAGAGAAAAATCAGATCGAGCTAGTGAAGACAGAAGAAGTAGAAGAAAGGCTGAGAGACCACCGGAATAGTGAAGAAGAAACGCATTACTCACCTTAGTTAGTCTTATGGTTTGTATATTTTGCAAAGGATACCGCAATTCTCCTTAGTGAGTCTCTGCGCACACGTGGAGACTTAAAAAGTAAACACACAAGAGGTAGAATTAATGTTAAGCTTTTGAAATGTACACATGTTAGTCCCTGCTTAGAGTACAATTTCATGTGGTTTCTATAATAGAGTAATAAAATGAAATGCCGAAGTAAAGAAATATGATAACGTAAAAGTGGAATACACGTGTACAGAGAATAGGTGGCAAACCAAGTAGTAGTACTTGTTAAAGGAAGTGGACCCACAACTGGAAAAAAAAAAATCAAGTACACTGGGAATAAGTCCAAATTTAGTACACTTGGAATAAGTCCAAATTTAGTGGACAATTCAGGCAACTTTTTATACAATTTGTTAATGTTGTGTTCGTCCTCCTTTGCCACTTATATATAAATAGAAATATCAAAACGACGAAATTTTGAGTCAAATATGCATACAATTTGAGAAGCTAATAAAACACTAATATCCATGATGAATTGTAATCTGGAAGGAAATAAATTTTTCCGGAGGTACTTTAACATAAATAAGTTCCTTTTCCGTGGAGCTTTATTTGGCCATCTTTGTTATTTCAATACCCATAGTAAGATTGATTCAGCCTTTCAAGTCAAGTGCAGAGCAAATTTGAGCTGTCATTAAAATTTGAGAGTGAAACATTCAATCGGAAAAATAACTAAAGTATATAATTTTTCTTTTGTAATATTATTATACATAAATCTAATAAAATTCCTTATAATTTGTATGCAATTTATTATGCGTTGCAGTTATTCTGCAAAAACTTAGTTGAAAGAAAATTTCAGTGGTCGTTTGGTACGCGGGCAAAATTATCCCGGTATTATAATTTTAGGATTATAATCCTGGAACTAATTTATACCATCTCAAAGGTGGGATAAAATAATCCCAAGGTTAATGGGATAAGGTGAGATATCCATCTTTAATTATGGACTTCATTTTATACTTTATTTGGTAAAAGCTATAAATTTATCATGAAATAATTTTATACCTTCTATCAAATATGGTACAAAATTAATCCTAAAATGAGTGATAAAAAAACAGTAGAGTAATGCATATTACTCGTGTGAATTTATTATGCTTGAATACAAATGGTAAGGAATGCTTGGATGGATATGGAAAAGTGGGATGCACGTTAGGGAGTACCTTGTAAATATAGAGGACATGTAGCACAAAAAGTCATATGGGACCCACGTTTTGAAAAGCTTTTGGATTATGTTCGTCCCATGATTGTCCTCCAACTCTCATTTCTAATATAGTAGAGAAAAAAATTTGGTACCATAACTTAGTGCAATGTTCGTCTAGTTGGGGTGGGACGAACATTACACTAACTTATGGTACCAAATTTTTTTCTCTACTCTCTCTCTCTCTCTATATATATATATATAAACTAGCAAATTATCTCAATACATGCACGCTTGTGATTAATTTGGTTCTTATTTTTTAGTTAGTCTTTATGATTTGTATATTTTGCGAAAGGATACTGATTCTCCCTCAAACAGTCTCCATATTTTGTTCTTTTCCTTTTATTTTTCCCTTAATTTCTCAATTGTTGTTAAAATTTGTCTTATTTTGGTTATGTCCGCCTCTTTTTATATTTAGTAAGTTAAAATTCAAATATCCTACATGTCAAGTTTATAATCACAAGATTCAAAGAATATTTTATTATATTATACATATTTTTAATTTAGAACCACAAGATTCAAAAATCTATCTTTATTTCTTAAACTCTGTCACTTTAATTAGTCAGTGTTTAAGGTTTGTATTTTGTAAATAACTTTTAAAAATATTCTAATTGTTATTACATATAGAAACATATACAAAATGTATTTTATGTACCATCACTTTAGTTATATAATTAAAAAATGATGGAATTAAGTCTTTGAGATGGAAAGAGTCGGACTTTTTTCTCATTGTCATGACAATGAAAGTTGTTCATCGATGTGAAAAAGAAAATTAGTAAGAATATGAGGGGAAATTAATATTTTGATTCTAGATTTTTTTTTTTAAATTCTTTATTATCTTATATGTATACCAACAGGTTGATATCCATCTCAATTAACTAACGGTTCAGATCCAAACATAAGAACCATTGTTGTATATATTGGATTTTTTAAAAGCAAAACCTAATAAAATATTTTTATTAAATTAATTAAAAAATATGTTAAAAAGGGGTAAATTAGTTACATTATAATTTTTTATATTAACAATCATAGATAAAAAGAATTGTTACAAAGAAATTAAAATTAAGATTTAATTAATTTTATCTTGATTTTGTAAATGAACAAGTAATTTGAACATATATTTTTAGTAATGTGGCCAAGTAATATGGGACGGAGGGAGTACTTCATTTATTAATTCTTAAAGAACGTGAAAAGTCAAAAGTGAACAAGTGCGAAGGAAATAAATATGCATCAGAGAATTAAAATTGAAGTGCATACGTGTATACATGAGAAGAGAATAAATATTCAGTACTATGACATATGTCCATGTGAGATAAAAAAGCAGTTTAATAATGTGGCCAAGTAATATAGGACGGAGGGAGTACCTCATTTATTAATTCTTAAAGAACGTGAAAAGTCAGTGAACAAGTAAAAGTGCAAGGAGGAAATAAATGTGTCGGAGAATTAAAATTGAAGTGCATACATGTATACATGAGAAGAGAATAAATATTCAGTAACCAAGTAATATGGGACGGAGAGGGTAAGATGAGAAAGATTTAATTAATTTTATCTTGGTTCTGTAAATGAACAAGTAATTTGGACATATATTTTTAGTAATGTGACCAAGTAATATGGTACGGAGAGAGTACTTCATTTATTAATTCTTAAAGAACGTGAAAAGTAAAAAGTGAACAAGTAAAAGTGCCCGGAGGAAATAAATGTGTCTGAGAATTAAAATTGAAGTGCATATGTATACATGAGAAGAGAATAAATATTTAGTATGACATATCTCCACGTGGGATAAAGAAGTAGTTGGTTAAAGTGTACAATTTATATAGCTTTTGGTACAAGTATTCATTGTTGTGTTAAAGTGTACAATTTATATGACTTTTGGTACAAATATTCATTGCTTCGTTAGTCCCTCTTGGACACTTATATATAATAGAAACTAGCAAACTATGCCCGTGCGATGCACGGGGCCCAACATGATTAATCACCATATTTAATCAATTTAATTATTTGAAGAGACTTAGTCAGAATTTAAAAAAAAAATGATTTAGGGTATATCCTAACTAATCATTGACTAAATGGTAGAAGTTTAAATTAAAAAAATGAACGTAATATGATAAATCACATAATTTTAATCCCTATGTAAAATTCTCAAATTGCTAAATGAAAATATAAAATAATAATTTTTAAAAAGATGAAGAAACAATAACCAGACAATTGGAAAGAAGAATAAAATAAGCAACAAAATGGAAAACTAAATATCAAAGAAAAGAGGAGCAATGAAAAAATTAAGAGGACAAACGATTAAGTGAAGAAGCAATCCACAAATGAAACTCGTTAGTGAGTTTCCATATTTGGTTTCTTTTTCTCTTATTTTCCCCCTTAATTTCTTAATTGTTGTTAAAATTTATTTTATTTTGGTTATATCCATCTCTTTTTATATTTAGTAAGTTGACAATTCAAATATCCTACATGTCAAGTTTATAATCACAAGATTCAAAAGATATTTTATTATATTATACATATTTTTAATTTAGAACCACAAGATTCAAAAACCTATTTTTATTGTCTAGTCAAACTTAGACACTTAAATTGAGACAGAAGGAGTATATGCCAAATGAAGGAAATGAAAGGACAATTGAGACACCGTGGACACGTGGGAACCTAAAAAATAACACACAAGAGGTAGAATTAATGTTAAACTTCTGAATGATAGAAGTTTAAATTAAAAAAATGGATGTAATATGGTAAATCACATAATTTTAATCCCTAAGTAAAATTCTCAAATTGCTAAATGAAAAAATAAAATAATAAATTTTGAAAAGGTAAAGAAACAATAACCAGAGAATTGCAAAGAAGAATAAAATAAGCAACAGAATGTAAAACTAAATATCAAAGAAAAGAGAAGCAATGAAAAAATTAAGAGGAGAAGCAATTAAGCGAAGAAGCAATCCACAAATGAAACTCCTTAGTGAGTCTCCATATTTTATTTCTTTTCCTATTATTTTTCCCCTTAATTTCTCAATTGTTGTTAAAATTTGTCTTATTTTAGGTATGTCCGCCTCTTTTTATATTTAGTAAGTTAACAATTCAAATGTCCTACATGTCAAGTTTATAATCACAAGATTCAAAGGATATTTTATTATATTATACATATTTTTAATTTAAGACCACAAGATTCAAAAGTCTATTTTTATTGTCTAGTCAAATTTAGACACTTAAATTGAGACAGAGGGAGTATATGCCAAATGAAGGAAATGAAAGGACAATTGAGATACTGCGGACACGTGGGGACTTAAAAAGTAACCACATAAGAGGTAAAATTAATGTTAAACTTCTGAAATGTACACATATTAGTCCCTGCTTAGAGTACAATTTCATGTGCTTTCTATAATAGAGTAATAAAATGAAGTGTAAAAGTAAAGAAATATGATAATGTAAAAGTGGAATATACATGTAGAGGTGGCAAACCAAGTAGTAGTATTTGTTAAATGAAGTGGACCCACAACTGAAAAAAAAGAGGAAAAAAATCAAGTACAATTGAAATAAGTCCAAATTTAATGTACAACTCAGACAGCTTTTGGTACAATATGTGTAGCTGTGTTCGGCCCATCTTCACGCTAGGGGTGTTCATGGTTCGGTTTGGGTCGGTTATTGGTTAAAACCATAACCAAACAAATTTAGTCGGTTTTTAAATGTCTAAAACCATAACCAAACCAAGTAAAATAATAACCACCGGTTTGGTTATTGTCGGTTTGGTTTGGTTTGGTTCGGTTTTTCAATTTATAACTAGCCGTGACAATTCAAATATTCTCTCTCTACATTGTTCAAATTTCTTATGAAGCTCTTTTTTCCTCACGGCCCACAAGGGCGAACTTTGCTGCATATTGAGGGAAAGACATGCTGATGGCAATGTAAAATGAAAAGAGATAGTAGGGTTTTTACTTTTTACCTTATGCTTACGACTTATTAGAGTTGGGCTTGGATTGTTGGACTTGGACATATTCTTTTAAGACATGGGCCTTAAAAATACGTAGACCAAAATTAAATTAATAATTAAAAGGTATAAAATATCTTTAATTATTTATGAAAAGTTAATATTATACATATAAATAATTATAAATTTTATGTATATAATTATCGGTTTGGTTCGGTTATTTATTCGGTTATTTTTTACTGTAACCATAACCAAACCAAATATTATCGGTTTTTCAAATTTAAAACCAAACTAAACCAAATGTCGGTTTTTTTATTCGATTTGGTTAAATTTTCGGTTTGGTTTTGGTTTTAACCAAAACTGTGAACAGCCCTACTTCACGCTTATATATAATATAAATATAAATTAAAAAAAATATATGCACTAGCAAACTATGCCCGTGCAATGCACGAGGCCCAACATAATTAATTTGGTTACTCAATTTAGTTAGTCTTTATGGTTTGTATATTTTGTAAAGGATACTGCGATTCTCCGTAGTGAGTCTCCATATTCTTTTCTTTTCCTCTTATTTTCCCCTTAATTTCTCAATTGCTGTTAAAATTTATCTTATTTTGGTTATGTCCGCATCTTTTTATATTTAGTAAGTTGACAATTCAAATGTCAAGTTTATAATCACAAGATTCAAAGGAAATTTTATTATATTATACACATTTTTAATTTAGAACCACAAGATTTGAAAGTTTATCTTTATTTCTTAAACTCTATATCTAGTCAAACGTAGACACTTAAATTGAGACAGAGGGAGTGTTACGGTCCGCTTTTACGCTCGCGCATAAAAGCTTCTTATAACTTTGACTTTTTGTCGTGAACAAATAGAGTCGTCACCTAATTTATTGAATGGAAATTAGAAACCAATTTAAAAGGTTAATTTTTGAAAAACCTTTTAAAAAAAAATTCAGAGAACAGGTAAGGGTTCTGATGATCCTCTGAGGAAGGATTTAAGCACCTCGTTATTAAAGATCCGCCCAATGCGGTTTACCTACGGATCTAACATTTTATCACTAAAAATTTGTATAACTTGTTTGTAAAATGTGTTTAATGTCATATATATATATAAAGTTTGAAAGAGGCATATTCATAGCTAATTATTTTAGAAAGTATATTTTATTTGAAAAATGAACTTTTTGAGGCGTTTTACTTTTTGAAAATCATTTTTAGCTTTTCAGTTATATCTTCAATATAATTAATGAATTAATTTTGTAATTTGGCTAATTATGAAGACATAATTCTCTTCAAAATATGTATGATTTATTAAGACTTTAAATTATAAGTACAACTCAACTTCTTAATCCGTTAATGAACTCATTTGCTTTTAACTCAAGATATGAGTGATCTTTAAGTTATTAGGCAACAAGTGTTTTAACTTTATAATAGTTTTAGGCCTTAGCCAAATGGGAACAACATTGACACTTTAAATGAAAAGAATCTGAAGTTCGTTGATGCCTTTTGATTTTTCCCAAACCAATTCTGAAAATTATTTACAGTGATTCCGTAGCAGGCTCGTGGTCTAAAAATGTTTTCTTAAAATCATTCTTGCTCAATTTTCCTTTTGGGCCTTGAGCCTCACTTTCTGAAAGTGTAACAAGATTGAAAACGTACATTTCACGTCTAATCCATTTTTTTTTTCTTTCAAATTCCCACTTTACATTTTTCAAAAAAATAAATAAAATGATTTCATTTGATGTTGAATATAGCAGATGGCAAAGACTTATCATGAGAATAGCACTCAATGTCAGCAACTAAGATTCACATTCTGCCTGGGATTCATCAGGTTAAGAAAAGTAGAAACAAAGTAAAAATGTTAGTCAATTTTTACAACACAACAAATACACAAAGAGGAAATAATGTGAAGAAAGAATTTTAGCTAAGTGGGCTCTCGGCCCATATCATGATGCTCCAATTTGCTGTTGCCTGATCCTAATGGGCTGCTGGCCCAAAATTCTTTTCATTCTGCTGGATAGGAGGTTGACTCGAAGAGAACATAATCACATTTACCTTGTGCAAATAAATGTTCAAAACTACCGTCCATTCCTTAGCAGCTATGTAGAAAAGAGTGAGACTTCAAGAACATGATTCAAATAGACATTCTTATGGCAAATCTGCTGATCCTCAAAGAGCCAATAAGTTGAAACTCAAACCAAGCATACAGTAAAGTGCATGGGCAATCCCGAAAATTAATACTAATGAACAAAATAGAAGTACATGGACATAATCTCGTTTAGCTACTCATCTGCTAATGTACACAGGTTGAAGCGAACTATTGAAGACTCTAACTTGCAAATGAAGGACCTTGAACTATTGTACTCCAAGCAGACTAACATGTAAGATTAACTTAATTGACACAGGATCTTGAACACAATAATCTTACATGGAGATAATACGGAAAACATACCGATGCGGAAGACATTATCACGAAAGCGGAAGCATTAATTGTAGAAACTGGTTTCTACCTCCTTGCCTCTAGCCTTACGTTACCACAAAATTGAATGATGAAAAAGTATATAGAAGAAGTGGTAACCCTAATGGGTGAAGGGAGGACTAATTTATAGGAGTTGAGACTTAATCCGGTACGTCCATTAAGTAACCGATCTAACGGACGAGATTTATTCTTCATTAAATATTAGTTATGGGCTTTACATTAATTGGGCCACACATAAGAATAATAAAAATTCTTACATTCTCCCACTTGGCCCAATGACCACATAACACTAATATTAAATGACATAAAACATTAGTAGCGCATATAATAAATCTCTTCTATAATGTCCATCATACATACCTTAATATGACAAACCACTAATGTGAGTTATGGTAGTTATACATAATTTTGTGCTACATACTCCCTTCCATATACTACAACATTAGTAACTTATCTTACTAGGTTCATAAGCTATAAAACATTTAACATTATGGGCCACAATAATGTCTCATTGAGACTCATCCTGTAATATCTCAGAACAATAATGTGTACACCATTATGAGAAATAGGAAATTCATTAATGTATATCAGAAACACATAATTGAGCTTAGAGTGTCAAACATTATAAAGAAAAACATTAATCATAAGTACAACCAAGACCCATTCTATGTACATGTTCTTTAAATGTCTTTGGTTGTAAACCTTTCGTTAACGGATCTGCAATCACGAGATCGGTTCTAATATGCTCAAGTGACACCCTTTGTTTACGAACTTCATCCTTGACGGTAAAGTACTTTAATTCTATATGTTTGGCACCTTTGGAGTACTTATCGTTCTTGAGAAGAATATTGTGCTAAAGATTATCACAATAAATTTTCGGCGGCTTGGTAATGGTGTCGAACCCCAAGTCTGAAATAAAGTTCCGCAGCCATAATGCATGAATTGTGGCTTCAAAACATGCCACAAATTCTGCTTCCATTGTGGATGTAGAAATGACGGATTGCTTTGCACTCTTCCACGATATTGCTCCTTCAGCTAATGGGAACAAGTAACCAAAAGTGGACTTTCTAGTGTCAACACATCCACCATGATCTGTATCCGAGTATTCAATGACTTCCAAACTGTTGGATCTCTTATATGTGAGCATGTAATCCTTCGTTCCTTTTAGGTACCTCAAAACTTTCTTTGCAGCTTTCCTGTGATCAATTTCCGGGTTACTCTGATATCTTCCCAGCATTCCGACCGCAAAACTAATATCCGGTCTTGTGCAAATTTGAGCATACATCAAACTTCCAACAATAGAAGAGTAAGGAATTGACTCCATTTCTTTTCGTTCTACATCATTCTTTGACACTACGAGACTAAATTTGTCCCCTTTTTGAATTGGAACAATTCTGCTCAATCACCGCTTGTTCATGCTAAATCTCTCAAGAACTCTTTCGATATAGCCTTCGAGAACGGCCCCAACGGTCGCCCCCTGTGATCTATCACGGAATATTTCTATCCCTATCACATAGGATGCCTCACCCATATCTTTCATTTCAAAATTCTTAGAGAGGAAATCTTTCATCTCACATAATATGCCCAAATCACTAGCAGCAAGCAAAATATCGTCAACATATAGGACTAAGAATATAAACTTGCTCCCACTGATCATTTGGTATATACACCGATCAACGGTGTTTTCCTTAAATCCAAAAGATGTTATGCTATCATTAAACTTTATATACCATTGTCGTGAGGCTTGTTTGAGTCCATATATTGACTTCTTTAATTTACACACCATTTGACCTTTTCCTTTAATTTCAAAACCTACGGTTGGTCCATATAAACTTCCTCCTCGAGGTCTCTATTAAGAAAGGCAAGCCACATCCATTTGGTGTAACTCTAAATCATAATGAGCCACCAAAGCCATAATAATTCTTAACGAGTCTTTCTTTGAGACCGGAAAAGGTCTCTTTATAATCAATGCCTTCTTTCTGAGTATAACCCTTGGCAACAAGTCTGGCTTTATATCGTTCAATATTACCCTTTGAATCGCGCTTGGTCTTGAAGACCCATCTACACCCGATTCTTTTAGAATTTTCTAGCAATTCAACTAGATCCCAGACTTTGTTGTATTCCATTGATTTTAACTCTTCTTTCATGGCATCAATCCATTTGTCGGTACTCGGTACTTTCTATGGCTTCGTGAAAATGAAACCGGATCTTTATTAAGTCCAATGTCAAAATCTGACTCTTGTAAATAAACCACATAATCGACCGGAATAGCCGATTTTCTTTCTCTTGAGATTTTCTCAATAACCATTTTGTGGTTCATTTGCGTCGATATTTGTGAGTTAGTTCCTTCCCCGGAGTGTTTCGTTCAAATGTTGTTCAGTGTTGTCAAAGTGTTCTTCGACAATGGGAACAATATTTGTTATTGGTGTGGAAGTAAGCACATTCATGAGCAATGGAACATTAACCCTTACCTCATTTATTTCCACACTTTGTCGTTCGACCCTCCCACTAACTTCACCATTTTCAATGAATCTTGCGTTATAACAACAATTCTTGAGCTATGGTTTGGACAAAGAAAACCTATCCCCTTTAGATTTCTCTCGGGTAACCAATAAAGTAACCCTTCGTTCGATAATCTAATTTATTTTCATGTGGATTATAAATTCTAGCCTCCGCAAGTACGTAAACACGCGGGCGTCTTAAACTAGTTTCTTTCCACCACAGTTCAAAAGGAGTCTTTGGAACCGCCCTTACCGCAAAGAATCTTTGTTTAATAAATACACGGCGGTACAAGAGCATACATCCACAAAGTTTTGGTAATGAGGAATTACTTATCATACTCCTAACCATATCCATAAGTGTCCGATACGCCTTTCGCAACCCCATTTTATCGAGGTGTTCCCCGGCATAGTATATTGTGCACATATGCCATGTTCCTCGAGGAACTTTGCAAATGGACCTGGACATTGTCCCGATTCGCTATATTTTCCATAAAATTCACCACCTCTATCTGACCTAATTGTTATACCCCATTTAAAACGGGTTAAATTAGGTACAACATATTGGAGATTCCTTTATGTTGCATTTGTTTTAAGGAGTCGCCACCTAATTAGTTCTAAGGTGAATTAGGGCACCTAATTATTAACTAAGGTAAAGCTAACTAAACCCGTTAATGGTACCGCTTAAGTTCAATTCTAGGTAAGGGTTCTAATTATCCTAAAGGGGGGGGTTAGATCCTTAGGGTCCGTTAACCTA
>NC_081347.1:14358451-14379004 GCF_029784015.1 Lycium ferocissimum
AGAGGCCGTTTTAATGTCCAAATAATAAAGGACGATGATGGCGCGGTTCACGGGGTGTGGTTAAAGAAGCGTTATTAAGAACAAAGGTTAAGAGAAAGAGATGAAAAGTATAACAAGATTCGTGACTGGACAGAAGTCCAGATTAAGTTAAAAAAAAAAAAAAAAACTACTGTTCATATTACTGTTCACTTTTTACTGTTCAAAAAAATTGATTAAAAATTTGGGAGATAGACAGAAAATTAATTATAACTACATGATAAGAAGAAATATAGGAGTGAGGAAGTACCGAGTAGGATTGTTAAAAAATTATTTAAAAACAACTTTAATTTCCTGCATTGTCCTTTGAACTTTTCTTATTGAAAGAACTTATTGAAAAATTTACTACCCCCTTTAATATTGGTATATATATATATAAACACATATTTATTCACTTTAATTTGTCAATCTTTAAGGTTTGTGTTTTGAAAATAACTTTTAAAAACATTCTAATTATTATTATATATAACAACATATACAAAATGTATTTTATGTACCATCACTTTAGTTATAGTTAGAAAATGGAGTTTAAAAATTAAAGCATATGATGGAATTAAGTCTTTGAGATGAAAAGAGTCGGACCTCTTTTTCATTGTCATGACAATGAAAGTTATTCATCGATGTGAAAAAAAATTAGTAAGAATACGAGGGAAAATTAATATTTTGATTCTAGATTTTTTCTTTTAAATTCATTAATATCTTATATGTATACCGACAAAGTTGATATCTATCTCAATTAACTAATTGTTCGCATCCAAACATAAGAACCATTGTTGTATATATTGAATTTTTTAAAAGCAAAACTAATAAAATATTTTTATTAAATTAATTAAAAAATATATTATAATTTTTTATATTAAAAATTATAGATAAAAAGAATTGTTACAAAGAAATCAAAATTAGAAAGATATATGTTATATTGTAAATCACCAAATTTTAATTCCGAAATGAAAATATAAAGTAATACATTTTATAAATGTAAAGAAACAATAATTAGAGAATGCAAAGGAGAGTAAAATAAGTAAAGTATTAACAAAGTAGGAAAACTGGATAAAAGTCACTCCCTCCCTTCACTTTTACTTGTCCACGTTGACATATCAGGAGAAAGAATTTTTTTTCTTCTTATTTTACCCTTCACATTAATTACTCATTTTCAAATCATTTTATAAGGATATTGAGACTATACACCAATAAATATGGATATTATGATAAAATATATACTTCATTTATTAATTATTAAAGAACGTGAAAAGTCAAAGTGGACAAGCAAAAGTGCACGGAAGGAATAAATATGTGTAGGGGAATTAAAATTGAAGTGCATATGTGTATACATGAGAAGAGAATAAATACTCGGTACTGTGACATATTCCAAGTGAGATAAAAAAAAGTAGTTCGTTAAATTGTACAATGTATATAACTTTTGGTACAAATTTGCATTGCTATTGTTCGTCCTCTCTTCACGTTTAAGGTATTGACAAAGAAGGAAAACGGGGATAAAAGTCACTCCCTCCGTTCACTTTTACTTGTTCATGTTAACATATCGAGAGAAAGAAATTTTTGTTCTTATTGTTAATTTTACCCTTCACATTAATTACTCATTTTCAAATCATTTGCCAAAGCTATTGAGACTTACACCAATAAATATGAATATTATGGCAAAATATATACTCCCTCCGTCCCATATTACTTGCCACTTTCCCTTTTGCACACTCCTTAAGAAATCATAAATAAAAGATATATTTTACTATCTTACCCTTACCTCTCTCCAATAAATACTTTCAATCAAAATTAACTATTTTCAAGGATATTTATTACTAAGGGTAAGATGGAAAAGATTTAATTAATTTTATCTTGATTTTGTAAATGAACAAGTAATTTGGACATATATTTTTAGTAATGTGGCCAAGTAATATGGGATGAAGAGGGTAAGATGGGAAAGATTTAATTAATTTTATCTTGATTTTGTAAATGAACAAGTAATTTGGATATATATTTTTTGTAATGTGGCCAAGTAATATGGGACGGAGGGAGTACTTCATTTATTAATTCTTAAATAATGTGAAAAGTCAAAAGTGAACAAGTAAAAGTGCACGGAGGAAATAAATATGTGTCGGAGAATTAAAATTGAAGTGCATACGTATATACATGAGAAGAGAATAAATATTCAGTACTATAACATATGTCAACGTGGGATAAAAAACACAGTTTAGTAATGTGGCCAAGTAATATGAGATGGAGGGAGTACTTTATTTATTAATTCTTAAAGAACTTAAAAAGTCAAAAGTAAATAAGTAAAAGTGCACGGAGGAAATAAATGTGTCGGAGAATTAAAATTGAAGTGCATACGTGTATATATGAAAAGAGAATAAATATTCAGCACTATGAAATATGTTCACGTGAGATAAAAAAGTAGTTGATAAAAGTGTACAATTTATATAGCTTTTGGTACAAGCATTCATTCTTGTGTACTTGTCACTTTCCCTTTTACATGCCCCTTAAGAAATCATAAATAAAAGATGTATTTTACTATCTTACCCCTATCTCTTTCTAATAAATATATTCTAATCAAAATTGACTATTTTCAATAACATTTATTACTAAGGGTAAGATGAGAAAGATTTAATTAATGTTATCTTGATTTTATAAATGAACAAGTAATTTGGACATATATTTTTAGTAATGTGGCCAAGTAATATGGTACGGAGAGGGTAAGATGGGAAAGATTTAATTAATTTTATCTTGATTTTATAAATGAACAAGTAATTTGGACATATATTTTTAGTAATGTGACTAAGTAATATGGGACAGAGGGAGTACTTCATTTATTAATTCTTAAATAACGTGAAAAGTCAAAAGTAAATAAGTAAAAGTGCACGGAGAAAATAAATATGCGTCGGAGAATTAAAATTGAAGTGTATACGTATATACATGAGAAGAGAATAAATATTCACTAATATGACATATGTCCATATGGGGTAAAAAAAGTAGTTTAGTAATGTGACCAAGTAATATGGGACGGAAGGAGTATTTCATTTATTAATTCTTAAAGAATTTGAAAAGTCAAAAGTGAACAAGTAAAAGTGCACGGAGGAATAAATGTTTCGGAGAATTAAAATTAAAGTGTATACGTATATACATGAGAAGAGAATACATATTCAGTACTATGACATATGTCCACGTGAGATAACAAAATAATTAGTTAAAGTGTATAATTCATATAGCTTTTGGTACAAACATTCATTGCTATTGTCACGCCCCGAACCTGGGCTTGGACATAACACGGCACCCGGTGCATGACTGCATGTGACCGAGCGAACCAATCGGGGCTGGCTGAGTCAACATGTGATACCAAAACATAACTGACTTATAAAATAAAACTAACACATCTCGATTAACTAAAAGTACGACCGAAATATCACAATGCGGAAATACTTAGAGAATCGAAAATATACTGAAAGTAGCCAACATGGCTAAACCAAAACAATCGAACAAGCGAGTATAGCGTCAACAAGACTAATATAACAAATATCGACTGTCCGAATCGTGTCTATGAAGCCTCTAAAATGCGAATAATAGGGTGTCTATGAACTAAAATAACTTGGATGGGCCGACAATGCCCCGAAGGAATTTGGGGCTCGCGTGCGATACGTGCACTCCTAAATAGCCGAGTCGTCAACACTTCGCATATCGTTACTGCATCGCGAGATGCAGACCCCTAAGCAATAAAAAGGGACATCAGCACATTTGAATTATCTTGGTATGTAAAAATAAGCAATACGATAAAATCGAAATCGATAAGCGTAATCGTAATCGTAATAGCAAGGAGAGTATACATGAACTCCACTCAATGTAACCGAATCTGTATTATACGTGTTTGTATATGTGGGGCCTCGGCCGAATAATAAATGCACGCTATGGCCTCGGCCTAGTAGTGCATCGATCAATGGCCTCGGCCATGTATACGTATACACAAGATCGTCTTTGTGCCTTGGGCAAAATCACATATGTTTAATTATGGTTAATTAATAAGGTGAGACCATAATAACAATGAACAATCTTTGAATCGAAATAGACATGCGGGATCGAATCGAAAAAAAACAACTGACAGGTTTCGAGCATACTTGAATTTCTGCATCGAGACTCATGTGGTAACAATACATAAGTCTATAAAGATTACGTGTTGAGTTCATGATATTCAAATTGACAACCATGAACGAATTCTGTAACTGCAACCCTAGAAGATAACAGTTCTACAACATATCATAAAACTAGGGCTAAACTGTACGAGTCAAATTCTTGACAAGTATGTAGAATGAGGCGTAGGGAGAATCATGAACATTCCCTAACGTAGATAGTTGGCCTCTCACATACCTTAATTCCAGCCTTTGAGCGTAATACAATGTTCGTCGACCCTTTCAACTTTGATCTATATCAATACAAGTCAAAGGGATTCTATATTAGAATAATATTCATGCTTTGGTCATCTAAGCATTTTATCAAACACTTGGTGGACATGAAGCTCCCACAACCTTCATTAATGGTGTTTTCTTCACCCAATCCCATTCTATTACTTCTGCTGATTCTACAATCTCAATTAGGTGTAATTAACATCATTCTCCATCACCCATTATGATTATAACAATCTCAAGTCAACAATCAAAACCTACTATAGTTCGTGTAATTTTCTTTACTAAACCCATTTACTATTCTCCCAAGAACTCATCAATTCACTATTATGAATGATTAGAGTGTAGAAGCATTACCTTTTTGACGTTCAATCCTCTTGAATTTGGGTTCTAGGGTTTCCACATCCAACAATAATGTTCCAATCACAACTCTATGGTTTAGAAGGGTTTACTCAAATTAGAAAGCGATTAGGGACTTGAATTCAACCTAGAATCATGATAAAACTTACCTTGGAGGGGTTCTTGAGGCTTGGGACTTGTTCCCTCGACTTTAGGGTGATTTTTCGTGACTAGGGATGTTAGGGAAATAAACCCCAAGCTTAAATATAACTTAAAACGCGAAATCCCAACTTTTGACCCGAAACCCGACCTTTTGCGCATTGGGTCTGCGAAGCACGGGCATCACGCGACATCCTATAGGTAAATATTCAGATTGTGCGATCGGCCCGCGATGCGGAGCCATCGCACGCGCCCGCACGCGCCCACACGCGGGACACGTATTGGTTCTGCATAGTGTTCGGTAAAATAGGCATAACTTCTTGTACATAGCTCTGTTCAAGGCCCATAATATACCATTGGAAAGCTATTTCAAAGGGTTACAACTTTCATGTTTTAAGTTTCCTCAAAGTCCCAACGGATTTTCACAAAATTCGACTGGAAGGCAGACGTATCAAAAACTTAGCCGATTTTATAGACTTTTAAACGCCTTACTATTAGCCATATTAAGACGATCATATCTCCTTGCTCCGATCTCGATTGGCCTGGTCCTTATATCGTTAGAAATATATTTTTACGTACTACAACTTTCATTGAAGGTACTTTACCAAATTCCCAACTAATCAGGAGTTATCAGCACTGTAGAAGTAGGCTTATCAACCATTTTCGCAAAACATTCAAACCTTGATTTTTAAAACTCTACAATGATATGAGTCTAACCTTAGTTCTAAGATACGGGGTGTAACGGTATGTTAGTCCCTCTTGGACACTTATATATAATAGAAAAATATATAACAAAAACGGGTCAAAGATATGTACGGTGCTAAACGGATAGGCCAAACATATAGTACTATTCATATTACTTTTGGTACCATAAGTTAGTGCAGTGTTCGTCCCACCCCAACTCTCATTTCTATATATATAATATATAGATATAAAAGTTAGTGTGGTGTTCGTCCCACCCCAACTCCCATTTCTATATAAACTAGCAAACTATGCTCGTGCGATGCACGGGGTTCAACGTGATTAATTTAGTTGCTCATTTTAGTTAGTGTTTATGGCTTGTATATTTTGCAAAGGATTTCGCGATTCTCCTTAGTGAGTCTCCATATTTTGTTTCTGTTCCTCTTAATTTCTCAATTGTTGTTTAAAATTTATCTTATTTTGGTTATGTCCGATTTTTTTTTTTTTTTTTTAATATATTTAGTAAGTGACAATTCAAATATCTTACATGTCAAGTTTATAATCATAAGATTCAAAGAATTAACAAATAAATTTGTAGAATAAACTACAAAATTGGTAGCAAAACTCTAATTTAAACAGGAAAAAATTAAAAGAAAATCTCAAATTTAGAGTACCAACTATATGAACCACCAAAGCGACCCCGGAGAAAAATCGGATCGAGCTAGTGAAGACGAGGAAGAAGTAGAAGAAAGGTGAGAGACCAGGAATAGTGAAGAAGAAACGCATTACTCACCTTAATTAGTCTTATGGTTTGTATATTTTGCAAATGATACGCGATTCTCCTTAGTGAGTCTCTGCGGATACGTGGAGACTTAAAAAGTAAACACAAGAGGTAGAATTAATGTTAAACACGAAATGTACGCATGTTAGTACACTTAGCAAGTACGATTTTCATGTGCTTTCTATAATAGAGTAATAAAATGAAATGTAGAAGTAAAGAAATATGATAACGTAAAAGTGGAATACGCATGTACAGAGAATAGGTGGCAAACCAAGTAGTAGTACTTGTTAAAGAAAGTGGACCCACAATTGAAAAAAAAAGGAAAAAAATCAAGTACACTTGGAATAAGTCCAAATTTAGTACACTTGGAATAAGTCCAAATTTAGTAGACAACTTAGATAACTTTTTATACAATTTGTTAATGTTGTGTTCATCCTCCTTTGCCACTTATATATAATAGAAATATCAAAACGACGACATTTTGAGTCAAATATGCAGACAATTTGAGAAGCTAATAAAACATTAATATCCATGATGAATTACAATCTGGAAAGAAAGAAATTTTTCCAGAGGTACTTTAACATAAATAAGTTCCTTTTCCGTTGAGTTTTATTTGGCCATCTTTGTTGTTTCAATACCCATGGTAAGATTGGTTCAGCCTTTCAAGTCAAGTGCAGAGCAAATTTGAGTTGTTATTAAAATTTGAGAGTGAAACATTCAATCGGAAAAATAACTAAAGTATATAATTTTTCTTTTGTAATATTATTATACATAAATCTAATAAAATTCCTTATAATTTGTATGCAATTTATTATGCGTTGCGCTTATTACGCAAAAACTTAGTTGAAAGAAAATTTCAGTGGTCGTTTGGTACGCGGGCAAAATTATCCCGGTATTATAATTCTAGGATTATAATCCTGGAACTAATTTATACCATCTCAAAGGTGGGATAAAATAATCCCAAGGTTAATGGGATAAGGTGAGATATCCATCTTTAATTATGGGCTTCATTTTATACATTGTTTGGTAGAGGGTATAAATTTATCATGAAATAATTTTATACCTTCTATCAAATATGGTACAAAATTAATCCTAAAATGAGGGATAAAAAAACAGTAGAGTAATGCATATTACTCCTATGAATTTATTATGTTTGAATACAAATGGTAAGGAATGCTTGGATGGATATGGAAAAGTGGGATCCACGTTCGGGAGTACCTTGCAAATATAGGAGACATGTATCACAAAAAGTCAGATGGGACCCACGTTTTGAAAAGCTTTTGGATTATGTTCGTCCCATGTTTGTCCTCCAACTCTCATTTCTAAAATTCTAATATAGTAGAGAAAAAAATTTGGTACCATAAGTTAGTGGAATGTTCGTCCCACCCCAACTCCCATTTCTTTATATAATAAAATATAATAATATATATATATATATATATATATATATATATATATATATATATAAACTAGCAAACTATGCACGATGCGCGAGACTAATATGATTAATTTGGTTACTTATTTTAGTTAGTCTTTATAGTTTGTATATTTTGCGAAGGATAGTGATTCTATAGGTAGTCTCCATATTTTGTTCTTTTCCTCTTATTTTTCCCCTTAATTTCTCAATTGTTGTTAAAATTTATCTTATTTTGGTTATGTCCGCCTCTTTTTATATTTCGTAAGTTGACAATTCAAATATCCTACATGTCAAGTTTATAATCAGATTAAAAGAATATTTTATTATATTATACATATTTTTAATTTAGAATCAAAGATTCAAAAGTCTATCTATATTTCTTAAACTCTGTCACTTTAATTAGTCAGTGTTTAAGGTTTGTATTTTGTAAATAACTTTTAAAAATATTCTAAATGTTATTACATATAGCAACATATACAAAATGTATTTTATGTACCATCACTTTAGTTATATAATTAAAAAATGATGGAATTAAGTCTTTGAGATAGAAAGAGTCATACTTTTTTCTCATTGTCATGACAATGAAAGTTATTCATCGATGTGAAAAAGAAAATTAGTAAGAATATGAGGGGAAATTAATATTTTGATTCTAGATTTTTTTCTTTTAAATTATTTAATATCTTATATTTATACCGACAGGTTGATATCCATCTCAATTAACTAACGGTTCAGATCCAAACATAAGAACCATTGTTGTATATATTGGATTTTTTTTAAAAGCAAAAAACTAATAAAATATTTTTATTAAATTAATTAAAAAAATATGTTAAAAAGGGGTAAATTAGTTACATTATAATTTTTTATATTAACAATCATAGATAAAAGAATTGTTACAAAGAAATTAAAATTAAGATTTAATTAGTTTTATCTTGATTTTGTAAATGAACAAGTAATTTGGACATATATTTTTAGTAATGTGGCCAAGTAATATGGACGGAGAGGAGTACTTCATTTTATTAATTCTTAAAGAACGTGAAAAGTCAAAAGTGAACAAGTAAAAGTGCACGAAGGAAATAAATATGCATCGAAGTAAAATTGAAGTGCATACGTGTATACATGAGAAGAGAATAAATATTGATCTTATGACATATGTCCACGTGAGATAAAAAAGTAGTTTAATAATGTGGCCAAGTAATATGGGACGGAGGGAGTACTTCATTTATTAATTCTTAAAGAACGTGAAAAGTCAGTGAACAAGTAAAAGTGCACGTAGAAAATAAATGTGTCGGAGAATTAAAATTGAAGTGCATACGTGTATACATGAGAAGAGAATAAATAGTCAGCAGCCAAGTAATATGGGACGGAGAGGGTAAGATGGAAAAAATTTAATTAATTTTATCTTGGTTTTGTAAATGAACAAGTAATTTGGACATATATTTTTAGTAATGTGGCCAACTAATATGGTACGGAGGGAGTACTTTATTTATTAATTCTTAAAGAACGTGAAAAGTAAAAAGTGAACAAGTAAAAGTGCACGGAGGAAATAAATGTGTCTGAGAATTAAAAAATTGAAGTGCATATGTATATACATGAGAAGAGAATAAATATTTAGTATGACATATCTCCACGTGGGATAAAGAAGTAGTTGGTTAAAGTGTACAATTTATATAGCTTTTGGTACAAGTATTCATTGTTGTGTTAAAGTGTACAATTTATATAGCTTTTGGTACAAATATTCATTCTTTGCGTTAGTCTCTCTTGGACACTTATATATCATAGAAACTAGCAAACTATGCCCATGCGATGCACGGGGCCCAACATGATTAATTACCATATTTAATCAATTTAATTATTTGAAGAGACTTAGTCAGAAATTTTTTAAAAAAAATGATTTATGGTATATCCTAACTAATCACTGACTAAATGGTAGAAGTTTAAATTAAAAAAATGAACGAAATATGATAAATCACATAATTTTAATCCCTAAGTAAAATTCTCAAATTGCTAAATGAAAATATAAAATAATAATTTTTAAAAAGATGAAGAAACAATAACCAGACAATTGGAAAGAAGAATAAAATAAGCAACAAAATGGAAAACTAAATATCAAAGAAAAGAGGAGCAATGAAAAAATTAAGAGGACAAACGATTAAGCGAAGAAGCAATCCACAAATGATAACTTGTTTCTCACATCTGGTCTCTCTCTCTCTCTCTCTCCTAATTTCTCAATTGTTGTTAAAATTTGTCTTATTTTGGTTATATCCGTCTCTTTTTATATTTAGTAAGTTGACAATTCGAATATCCTACATGTCAAGTTTATAATCACAAGATTCAAAAGCTATTTTATTATATTATACACATTTTTAATTTAGAACCACAAGATTCAAAAGCCTATTTTTATTGTTTAGTCAAACTTAGACACTTAAATTAAGACAGAAGGAGTATATGCCAAATGAAGGAAATGAAAGGACAATTGAGATACTGTGGACACGTGGGAACCTAAAAAATAACACACAAGAGGTAGAATTAATGTTAAACTTCTGAATGGTAGAAGTTTAAATTAAAAAAAGGGATGTAATATGGTAAATCACATAATTTTAATCCCTAAGTAAAATTCTCAAATTGCTAAATGAAAATATAAAATAATAAATTTTGAAAAGGTGAAGAAACAATAACGAGAGAATTGCAAAGAAGAATAAAATAAGCAACAGAATGTAAAACTAAATATCAAAGAAAAGAGGAGCAATGAAAAAATTAAGAGGAGAGGAGAAGCGATTAAGCGAAGAAGCAATCCACAAATGAAACTCCTTAGTGAGTCTCCATATTTTATTTCGTTTCCTATTATTTTTCCCCTTAATTTCTCAATTGTTGTTAAAATTTGTCTTATTTTAGGTATGTCCGCCTCTTTTTATATTTAGTAAGTTAACAGTTCAAATGTCCTATATGTCAAGTTTATAATCACAAGATTCAAAGGACATTTTATTATATTATACACATTTTTAATTTAAAACCACAAGATTCAAAAGTCTATTTTATTGCCTAGTCAAATTTAGACACTTAAATTGAGATAGAGGGAGTATATGCCAAATGAAGGAAATGAAAGGACAATTAAGATACTGCGGACACGTGGGGACCTAAAAAGTAACCACATAAGAGGTAAAATTAATGTTAAACTTCTGAAATGTACACATATTAGTCCCTGCTTAGAGTACAATTTCATGTGCATTCTATAATAGAGTAATAAAATGAAGTGTAGAAGTAAAGAAATATGATAATGTAAAAGTGGAATATACGTGTAGAGGTGGCAAACCAAGTAGTAGTACTTGTTAAATGAAGTGGACGCACAACTGAAAAAAGAAAAAAAAAACAAGTACAATTGAAATAAGTCCAAATTTAATGTACAACTCAGACAACTTTTGGTACAATATGTGTAGCTGTGTTCGGCCCATCTTCACGCTTATATATAATATAAATATAAATATAAATTAAAAAAAAATATATGCACTAGCAAACTATGCCCGTGCAATGCACGGGGCCCAACATAATTAATTTGATTACTCAATTTAGTTAGTCTTTATGGTTTGTATATTTTTCAAAGGATCTTTGGGATTCTCAGTAGTGAGTCTCCATATTCTTTTTTCTTTTCCTTTTTTCCCCTTAATTTCTCAATTCTTTGTTAAAATTTATCTTATTTTGGTTATGTCGCATCTTTTATATTTAGTAAGTTGACAATTCAAATATCCTACATGTCAAGTTTATAATCACAAGATTCAAAGGGCATTTTATTAAATTATACACATTTTTAATTTAGAACCACAAGATTTGAAAGTTTATCTTTATTTCTTAAACTCTGTATCTAGTCAAACGTAGACACTTAAATTGAGACGAGAGGGAGTGTTACGGTCGCTTTACGCTCACGCGTAAAAGCTTCTTCTCTATTTTGGTTTTTTGTGAACAAATAAGTCGTCACCTAATTTATTGAATGGAAATTAGAAACCAATTTAAAAGGTTAATTTTTGAAAAACCTTTTAAAAAAAATTCGGAAGAAAGGGTAAGGGTTACGATGATCCCGAGGAAGGATTTAAAAAGCGCTCGTTATTAAAGATCCGCCCAATGCGGTTTACTACGGATCTAACATTTTATCACTAAAAATTTGTATAACTTGTTTGTAAAATGTGTTTAAGGTCATATATATAAAGTTTGAAAGAGGCATATTCATGGCTAATTATTTTATAAAGTATATTTTATTTGAAAATGAACTTTTTGAGGCGTTTTACTTTTTGAAAACCATTTTTAGCATTTCAATTAAATCTTCAATTCAATTAATGAATTAATTTCATAATTTGACTAATTATGAAGAAATAAATCTCTTCAAAATATGTATGGTTTATTAAGACTTTAAATTATAAGTACAACTCAACTTCTTAATCCGTTAATGAACTCATTTGCTTTTAACTCGAAGATATGAATAATCTTTAAGTTATTAGGCAACAAGTGTTTTAACTTTATAATAGTTTTAGGCCTTAGCCAAATGGGAACAACATTGACACTTTAAATGAAAAGAATCTGAAGTTCGTTGATGCCTTTGATTTTTCCCAAACCAATTCTGAAAATTATTTACAGTGATTCCGTAGCAAGCTCTTGGCTAAAAATGTTTTCTTAAAATCTCAATTTTCCTTTTGGGCCTTGAGCCTCACTTCCTGAAAGTGTAACAAGATTGAAAACGTACATTTCACGTCTAATCCTTTTTTTTTTTTTTTTTTCTTCAAATTCCCACTTTACATTTTTCAAAAAATAATATAATAAAACGATTTCATTTGATGTTGAATATAGCAGATGGCAAAGACTTATCATGAGAATAGCACTCAATGTCAGCAACTAAGATTCACATTCTGCCTGGGATTCATCTGGTTAAGAAAAGTAGAAACAAAGTAAAAATGTTAGTCAATTTTTACAACACAACAAATACACAAAGAGGAAATAATGTGAAGAAAGAATGAATTTTAGCTAAGTGGGCTCTCGGCCCATATCATGATGCTCCAATTTGCTGTTGCTGATCCCAATGGGCTGCTGGCCCAAAAGACATTCTTATGGCAAATCTGCTGATCCTCAAAGAGCCAATAAGTTGAAACTCAAACCAAGCATATAGTGCATGGGCAATCCCGAAAATTAATACTAAATGAACAAAATAGAAGTACATGGACATAATCTCGTTTAGCTACTCATCTGCTAATGTACACAGGTTGAAGCGAACTATTGAAGACTCTAACTTGCAAATGAAGGACTCTGAACTATTGTACTCCAAGCAGACTAACATGCATTTTGGAAACCATTCAGTTTTGGACTATTACTTGAAAAAAATAGTACTTGATGACCTAAACTCTCAGTCAAAACAAAGGGAAATTCCAATGCTCTAAACATGTTTAAGACAAACCTTGTTTAACTAAATACCCGACTGGATTAGCTTAGCAAAGGCATGAGGCATTTTTTCAAAAAAATAATAAAATAAAATAAATTACTAGTCACTTGGTTTGTCATGGAGTAGTAATTCATTCGGAATCCTTTTTATTTTTTATTTTTTATCAGAAACTCATTAGTTTGGAAAATATTTTGGACTTCAAAGACTAACGGGAAACACCCACGTTCTGACTGCTAAAGTCATTTAAAAACAGAATTAGAGCTCAAAACAGTGCACAAGAATGAAACATTAAGACCTAGGGGATTTTGAAACTAACTGGTTTGGACAGCCATTTCAAATGAGCATTTTATCTTAGACAAAGCATTTGCGAGATGTATTACGTATTAATTGGAGACTGCCTAGGGTCTAAACTTAAGATAAGATTTAGTCAGACAAGTAAAGGCTCCAAATAAAAAAGGAGAAAACTTATCAACAGTGTTGCACAAAGTAAATTTTCTAAGCAAAGAGAGGAGTTAGCTCTTTACATCACATTCAGTTGTCTCAAAAGGTAGGCATATATTGTTATATCAAACAAATTCACTCAATATTAGCTCATAATTGATTCCCAAAACAAAGCAATATTTTAACTCTAGTAGCTCAAACATAATGAATAGAAATCTCTAAAAATGTACTAAGTTGGATTTGAGTAAAAGAGGTTCAAAATCATCTGCCTATCTTTTCAACCTAGAACACAACAACCAAAAGCTCGACTAATCCGAGAAGATAATGAAGCATACTTAGACAAATAAACTAGAGTCAATACCTCATTAATCTCTAAAACAGAAGTTCACGTTTAAGCTAAATGGACATATTAAATAAATCAGTATTCCTATGGAAACTAAATTGAACCATAACATTCATATTGAGCTTACAGGGAAAACTAACATCTAAACATACAAACTCCATGATGCTAAACTAATCATAGAGTTTTTAGCAAAACCCAAAAAAAAAAAAAAAAAAAAAAAAAAAAAAGAAAAAAGAAAAAAGAAAAAAAAAGAACTGGAATCAAACGAGACATCAGAGTAACTATGGAGCTGAAAATGAATGGGGCCTGGGGTTATTTTAGACTAAGTGGGCCGGGTTTGGAAGAGAATTGGACTGATAATTTTTTGGGCTTGAATGGTCCAGAATCAAACGAAATAATGGGCTGGTCTTGGGGTTTAAAAAAGGTAAAATTGCTCAAATGACTACCTTATAGTCGTTTCCTATCATTTATAAATACTCCTTTTAAATATTACCATTTGTATTTATGTTTTTCCAAATTAAGGTATTTTTTCGGATGTATTTGATGCGTGTAAATTCATAGAAACACAATTAAAAAGAAAACATATCCCTTGATTTTAGGCCATAACGGTGGGATCATTTAATTAGTTATTAATTGGTATTTTTTACCATACTCTTCCACAAAATCAGATTTTAGATTTGTTTTTCATAACCGTTTTCTATTCCTTCATCAAATCTTCAACATTCAAGCGTAAAAAATCAAAAATTCAAAATTTGAAAACATTCAACAGCCAATGTATTTGAAGTTTCAATATTGATTTCATTTTTTATTTACCCATGTATTTGACAGCATAACTAATGTATTTGAAGTTTCTAATCAAACTCCATGTATTTTATATTAAATATCATGTATTTGTGTGAGTAACAATTTGCATCACCCATGTATTTAGTGGTAATGTATTTGAAGTTTTCAATATTGATTTCGTTTTTTATTTCCCCATGTATTTAATAGCATAACTAATGTATTTGAAGTTTTCAATCAAACCCCATGTATTTTATATTAAATCTCATGTATTTGTGTAAGTAACAATTTGCATCACCCATGTATTTGATGGGATTAATTTGAACAAAATACATAAATATATAGAAAACTTACCATGTATTTGCGTCACGTGTATTTGAAACTAGATATATGGAATTAATTTGAACAAAATACACAAATATATAGAAAAACTTACAAAAATACGCCACCAACCACAACAATTGGTAGTTATATCATAGAACATACACAAATACATATATTTTTCGTCTTCTCAAAACCCTAAAAAACTTGTTGATTGGTGAGAATGGAATTGAAATTTTTGCAGAAGAGGGAAGAGAGGAAGAAGACGACTATTTTACATTCTTTCTTTTTAAAAAGGTAAGAATTTATGAAAAGGAGAGAGAATGGCAATTTATATTAAGTGATTAATATTGTTACCATTAAAACGGGATATGGGATTGGGGGTGCTAATTTCTAGGTGTATTTGTGAAATGGTAATTGAAAGTTACTTATAGCTATAATAGTTAAATTAGAAAAGTATTTAGTTATTATTAGTAATTAAAATAAAAGGCAGTTATTACCACTAATTATGTATTAGAAGTAGCTATAACGCGTAAAAATTCCTTTAGAAAATGGTCAAACACTAGTTTAAAAGGATAGCCTTTTATTTTTCAATCGTAAACTCTCTCTTAAGATTAAGCCAATTTGATAATTAATTAATTAATTAATCTTCTTGATTTAAACAAAGTAAAATATTTATTTGCAAAGGGTGTACTAAATGCAGTAATTAAGTCATCAATTAATTTAAATTGACAATTTCGAATAAGTACTAAATTAAACACTTATCTTGAACCGAATTAATACTTAAAAGTTACGTAAAATATATATTATACATATAAGACTTTTTTTCCCCATATAAAATGATAAAATACATCAAAACTAGTTAATAAAATATTTTTAACTTTTAGAAATACGTATGTCACTCTATTTCACTCTGTTTGAAATTTAAGAAGCTTGACTAGTTAATAAGAAAATGTGGAGGGCCAAAATTGGGTGTCAACAGGGAGTATATGCCAAATGAAGGAAATGAAAGGACAATTAAGACATCGGACCGGCGACTTAAAAAGTAAACACACAAGAGGTAGAATTAATGTTCAACTTCTGAAATGTACACATGTTAGTCCCTGCTTAGAGTACAATTTTAGTTGCTTTTCGTACAACTATTGTTGCTGTGTTCGTCCACCTTGGGCATTTATATATCATAAGAAAAATATATAACGTTTTAAAAATAGACATATATTTTTAGTAATGTGGCTAAGTAATATGGGACGACGGAAATACTTCATTTATTAATTCTTAAAGAACGTGAAAAATAAAGTATAGTAATGTGGCCAAGTAATATGGGATGAAGGGAGTACTTCATTTATTAATTCTTAAAGAACATGAAAAGTTAAGTAATGTGGCCAAGTAATATGAGACGGAGGGAGTACTTCATTTATTAATTCTTAAAGAGCGCGAAAAGTCAAAAGTGAACAAGTAAAAGTGCACGGAGGAAATAAATATGTGTCAGAGAATTAAAATTGAAGTGCATATATGTATACATAGGAAGAGAATAAATATTCAGCAAGAACGTAAAAAGTCAAAAGTGATCAAGTAAAAGTGCACGGAGGAAATAAATATGTTAGGAGAATTAAAATTGAAGTGCATACGTGTATACATGAGAAGAGAATAAATATTCAGTACTATGACATATGTCCAACATGAGATTTATTAATTCTTAAAGAACGTGAAAAGTCAAAAGTGAACAGGTAAAAGTGCATGAGGAAATAAATTTGTGTAGGAAAATTAAAATTGAACTGCATACGTCTATACATGAGAAGAGAATAAATATTCAGCAAGAATGTGAAAAGTCAAAAGTGAACAAATAAAAGTGCACGAAGGAAATAAATGTATCGGAGAATTAAAATTAAAGTGCATACGTCTATACATGAGAATGGAATAAATATAAAGTAATATGACATATGTCCACGTGAGATAAAAAAGTAGTTGGTTAAAGTGTACAAGTTATATAGCCTTTGGTACAAGCATTCAGGTGTACAATTTATTAAGCTTTTGGTACAAGCAGTCAATTGTCACGACCCAACCCACGGGTCGTGCGGACACCTACCATATTACTTACCTATTAGGCGAACCCTTACCAATAAACCCAACATTTAAAACTATTACGACAACCATCTTTAAAAATTACAGAATTAAAGTAAAAACTTCGTACAGGCAGTTTCAAAATACAATAAATCTGAAAAGAAATTTCCCAGGATCTAGACTAGACAGGTACAAGAGCTCCTATCGTACAGGAAGACAAAAATAAATGACACAGCCTCCGCCGAGAGTGAGATAAGCGAGGCTATAGGAGAATGTCAGGAAAATCCCCACGGCGAAACTTCAGTTAAGACCTCCAACACATCTACACCCAGAAAGGGCATAGCAAGAGTAGTATCAGTACACCACACGTACTGGTAAGCATCATAGGTCGACTAAGATTAGTTCATGCAACACAATATAAAGTTAATAAGATAAGCAGATAAGTCAATGCAACTCAAGATTCTAAATAAAGGTTATTACATCCTCATAACTTGCCTTCCCACTCTCTCCATTCACTTCTTTTGTTTCCAAGAATTAAGGGCATTCTACTTACTCACTATCGTTCCTTCCCTTCCATCCAACCTATTCACTCTTGTCTCCACGCTCATCGTATACTCTAGCTTCTACCCTTTATGTTCGTAAAGTTCGCCTGCTCAAATTACTTACTACAATATGATGCACCTAGGGAAATTGATCACTATCTGACAATCCACTACTATACTTATCTTATATTAATCCCCTCTCCACCCAGACTCCCAAAGAAAACATAAAAATGAATATGCAATATCAACGACAGTAGTACACGCATGTATATCATAGAAATATGAGATGAAGTGAAATGCAAACTGTGATGCAAGGGCCTAAACACACTATACCTACATGCTATCTGATGTCATTGCTCAGTAGTCATGACCTGCAGGGGACCCATGGTGTCCATATACCACTCGTTCCGATTCACTCTTTGGACCGAGCACAAACCTCCGCTCCGGAACGAACCTCGGACGCGAGATCCAAATATATATATATATATATATATATATATATATATATATATATATATATATATATATATTCCACGTATTCAACTCAATGGCCACAAGACCGTATAACACAATGCCCACACTCAGCGTTGCCTGCTACATGTATTTTCTCATAAAACTATGTAATGCAATGCAACGATGCAATATATCGAACCAATCATAAATCTTGCCCTTGATGGGTGTAGTGCCAATCCAACTCAATATAGTTCTTTCAATACAGATCTTTTGTTTCCAAGGAAGACAACTATGTGAATATTCAACACAATCGGGTACAAAGACGAAAATCATGAAGTACCCCTCAGTAATGACAACACTTTCTCTTAATAATAACTCATTATTACCCTAGCTATTATTTACACAATATTTTACTCACATTAAAGAGTATGTCCATCCAAACTCCATGTCCGAAGACCTAATCATGCGGTCTCCCGTCAACTCTAAAAGTGTATAGATTCGCTAATCAAAGTCTAACTCAAGTAAATCATAACATACCTTGTTGACGACCAGCTAATTGAATCTCCACGAATTGCTCGTCTACTTAGCCTTCATCCGAACCCATGAGCGACAATATTCGTAGGGAATGGTGGGGAGGAAACTAGGAAGGTTTTTTTTTCTTGGTGTCAAGGGTTTTTTCCTTTCATATGAAACCCTAGGAGTAGCTCTTGGGAGTTTCCTATAGGAAAAAGAGAGAAAATAAAATAAGTAACAGAAAAGAGGGCCACTGCCCTGCTTGGACCGATGCGGCGGCTAGTATGCCGCTATAGCGGTATCGCTATGGCGGTGCACTGACCGCTGTAGCGGTCCGCTTCTTTCCCTGGCCTGCAATTTCTGATTTTTTTCGAAATTGATTTTTCCCACTCTTAACCCTTAAAACACATCATGGAGCTTATTATTTACGACCCTCGACCTAGATTGGGCATGAGTTAGCGAAATATTAAATAATGACCGGACTGGTCATTACATCAATGTTGTGTTGGTCCCTCTTCCACACTTATATTTCTTCACCACTATAACTATTGGTAATTATATGCTCATGTTCTTCAAGTAGAACATCTTGAGGAGTAGGGCGAGGATAGTAGAACATCCTTTGCCAAGGCTTTACACTTTACAGCATACACCTCTGATATTTTATTTATTTCTTCCGATACTTTGGTCTTATAATCCTGATCGGAAAAATCGTCATCTTTTGCTATTAAAGGACGAATTTGTAAACTTTTGAATTTTTCATCAAGCATTTGCTCTAATTCTAAAAAAGGTTTAAATTTAAAATCTTTGATTTCAGGTGGAGGCCGTATACTCGGAGTGGTGATGGTCTCCTGCTTTTTTCCTTTAATAAGAGCAGAATCATGTAATTTTCCAATTTCGGAAAATAGTTTATCAATTCTATCATGTAGTGAAAGAATTTGTTCACCCAAAATATTCATGTAAATATTGACATAATTTTGTTGTTTCAGCATATTATTAATATGCCTAGCAGTAACTTGCAAAGTATCAGCTTCAAATAATTTTGAAAAAGCTGCAAAATGAAGGACTTTATCATCCTTACCAATTTGAAAAGGCTACATGGAGGAAATCGTATTAGTAATTTCTCCATTAGTCAATTTGTATTCTCATTCTAAGACAGAAATATAATTTCCAACATATTTAGTCATGAACCAAGGAACAAAAGATATAGTCTTATTGGCTTTGGAAAGATCTTTATAAAATTCTTCTTGAAAAACTGTTGTTTCGTTATTGTTAAAACTTGCAAAAAATTATTTTCTAAATGGTTCCCATCTGGGTGTAAAATATTATGCATTAATCTTAATTCTTGCGGGTGATACCCGACTACAATCAATTGTGTGGTCTTGATCTATTAAAGGGTTGGAAAATCCATGTCTGACTCGATCAATTCCGTGTCTTGAATACCACTAACAATATTACCTTGATCCATTAAGACTATTGATTCTATTATTATTATTATCAGTTTCTCTAATTTGAGAAGTAGAAGCTCTGGATGGAGACTGGATAATATAATCAACGGGTGAAATATAAGAATGACTTGAAGAATTTGATCTAGTTAGTCTAGATCTGGTGCTGATGCTATGACTTTGTCACGACCCAAATCATGGATCATGCGGGCACCCACACTAACCTTCCACAGTGGGCGAACCCTTCGGATAACTACCTTAATTTGATACAACATGCGGAATAAATACTATTATTATAAGAAATTCCCAAAATCGGTCTAGACTCATACAAGAGCTTCTAAGAAGTTTACAATTTGAATAGATAATAATTTCAAGCGGATACGACCTGTTTTAAGGATGAGAACAACGAAATCTAAGGA
>NC_081347.1:14379104-14418206 GCF_029784015.1 Lycium ferocissimum
AGACTGCCTAGGGTCTAAACTTAAGATAAGATTTAGTCAGACAAGTAAAGGCTCCAAATAAAAAAGGAGAAAACTTACCAACAGTGTTGCACAAAGTAAATTTTCTAAGCAAAGAGAGGAGTTAGCTCTTTACATCACATTCAGTTGTCTCAAAAGGTAGGCATATATTGTTATATCAAACAAATTCACTCAATAATATTAGCTCTATAATTGATTCCCAAAAACAAGCAATATTTTAACTCTAGTAGCTCACACATAATGAATAGAAATCTCTAAAAATGTACTAAGTTGGATTTGGTGTAAAAGAGTGTTCAAAATCATCTGCCTATCTTTTCAAACTAGAACACAACAACCAAAAGCTCGACTAATCGGAGAAGATAATGAAGCGCATACTTAGACAAATAAACTAGAGTCAATACCTCATTAATCTCTAAAACAGAAGTTCACGTTTAAGCTAAATGGACATATTAAATAAATCACTATTCCTATGGAAACTAAATTGAACCATAACACTCATGTTGTGCATTCATATTGAGCTTAGAGGGAAAACTAACATCTAAACATACAAACTCCATGATGCTAAACTAATCATAGAGTTTTTAGCAAAACCAAAAAAAAAAAAAAAAAAAGAAAAAAGAAAAAAAAGAACTGGAATCAAACGAGACATCTGAGTAACTATGGAGCTGAAAATGAATGGGGCCTGGGGTTATTTTAGACTAAGTGGGCCGGGTTTGGAAGAGAATTGGACTGATAATTTTTTGGGCTTGAATGGTCCAGAATCAAACGAAATAATGGGCTGGTCTTGGCGTTTAGAAAATGGTCAAACACTAGTTTAAAAGGATAACCTTTTATTTTTCAATCGTAAACTCTCTCTTAAGATTAAGCCAATTTGATAATTAATTAATTAATTAATCTTCTTGATTTAAACAAAGTAAAATATTTATTTGCAAAGGGTGTACTAAATGCAGTAATTAAGTCATCAATTAATTTAAATTGACAATTTCGAATAAGTACTAAATTAAACTCTTATCTTGAACTGAATTAATACTTAAAAGTTACGTAAAATATATATTATACATATAAGACTTTTTTTCCCCATATAAAATGATAAAATACATCAAAACTAGTTAAGAAAATATTTTTAACTTTTAGAAATACGCATGTCATTCTATTTCTACATTTGAAATTCAGCTCAGACTATTAATAAGAAAATGTGGAGGGCCAAAATTAGGTGTCACACAGGGAGTATATGCCAAATGAAGGGAATGAAAAGGACAATTAAGACATCATGGATAAAGTGGGAACTTAAAAAGTAAACACACAAGAGGTAGAATTAATGTTCAACTTCCGAAATGCATGTTATGCAGTCCCTAGCTTAAGACATTTTGGATTTCTGCTTTTCGTACAACTATTGTTCTTGTGTTCGTCCACCTTGGGCATTTATATATCATAAGAAAATATATAAATGTAAAATAGATATATATTTTAGTAATGTGGCTAAGTAATATGGGACGACGGAATTTTCATTTATTAATTCTTAAAGAACGTGAAAAATAAAGTATAGAATGTGACAAATAATATGGGATGAAGGGAGTATCATTTTAATTAACTTAAAGAACATGAAAAGTCAAGTAATGTGTGCAAGTAATATGAGACGGAGGGAGTACTTCATTTATTAATTCTTAAAGAACGCGAAAAGTCAAAAGTGAATAGGTAAAAGTGCACGGAGGAAATAAATATGTGTCAGAGAATTAAAATTGAAGTGCATATATGTATACATAGGAAGAGAATAAATATTCAACAAGAACGTAAAAAGTCAAAAGTGATCAAGTAAAAGTGCACGGAGGAAATAAATATGTGTAGAAGAATTAAAATTGAAGTGCATACGTGTATATGTAGTTATAATAAATATTCAGTATCTTATGACATATGTCCAACATGGGATTTATTAATTCTTAAAGAACGTGAAAAGGCAAAAGTGAAATGTAAAAAGTGCACGGAGGAAATAAATTTGTGTAGGAAAATTAAAAATTAAAGTCGCATACGCCTATACATGAGAAGAGAATAAATATTCGAAGAAGAACGTGAAAAGTCAAAAGTGAACAAATAAAAGTGCACGGAGGAAATAAATGGTCGGAGAATTAAAATTGAAGTGCATGCCTATACGGAGAAGGAATAAATATAAAGTAATATGACATATGTCCACGTGAGATAAAAAGGTAGTTGAAAAAGAAGTTGGTTAAAGTGCCTGAAGTTATATAACTTTTGGTACAAGCATTCAAGTGTACAATTTATTACGCTTTTGGTACAAGCAGTCAATTGTCACGACCTAACCCAGGGGTCGTGCGGACACCTACCATATTACCCAACATTTAAAACTATTACGACAATCATCTTTAAAAATTACAGAATTAAAGTAAAAACTTCGTACAGGCTGTTTCAAAATACAATAAATCTGAAAAGAAATTTCCCAGGATCTAGACTAGACAGGTACAAGAGCTCCTATCGTACAGGAAGACAAAAATAAATGACACAGCCTCCGTCGAGAGTGAGATAAGCGAGGCTGTAGGAGAATGTCAGGAAAATCCCCACGTCGAAACTTCAATTAAGACCTGCAACACATCTACACCCAGAAAGGGTATAGTAAGAGTAGTATCAGTACACGACACGTACTGGTAAGCATCATAGAGTCGACTAAGATAGCTACGCAACACAATAAAGTTAATAAGATAAGCAGATAAGTCAATGCAACTCAAGATTCTAAATAAAGGTTATTACATCCTCGCCTTGCCTTCCCAGCTCTCTCCGTTCACTTCTTTTGTTTCCAAGAATTACGGGCATCTTCTACTTACTCACTATCGTTCTTTCCCCTTCCATCCAACCTATTCACTCTTGTCTCTCACTGATCGTATACTCTAAGCTTCTACACTTTATGTTCGTAAAGTTTCTCAAATTACTTATTACAATACGATGCACCTAGGGAATTGATCACTATCCGACAATCCACTACTATACTTATCTTATATTAATCCCGCCACTCCAAAGCTCTCAAAGAAAACATAAAAATGAATATGCAATATCAACGATGTGAGTACATGCATGTATATCATAGAAATATGAGATGAAGTGAAATGCAAACTGCATTCAAGGGCCCAAACACTATACCTACATGCTGCTCCCGATGTCATTGCTCAAATGAAGTCATGACCTGTGTGACCCATGGTGTCCATATACCACTCGTTCCGGATTCACTCCTTGGACCCGAGCACAAACCTCCGCTCTGGAACGAACCTCGGACGCAGATCCAATTATATATATATTCCACGTATTCAACTCAACGGCCACAAGACCAGATAACACAATGCCCACACTCAGCGTTGCCTGCTACATGTATTTTCTCATAAAACCATGTAATGCAATGCAACGATGCACTATATCGAACCAATCATAAATCTTGCCCTTGATGGGTGAAGTGCAATCCAACTCAATATAGTTCTTTCAATACAAATCTCTTGTTTCCAAGGAAGACAACCATGTGAATATTCAACACAATCGGGTACAAAGACGGAAATCACGAAGTACCCCTCAAGAATAACAACACTTTCTCTTAATAATAACTCATTATTACCCTAGCTATTATTTTACACAATATTTTACTCACATTAAAGGTATGGTCCATCCAAACTCCATGTCCGAAGACCTAATCACAGGTCTCCCGTCAACTCTAAAAGTGTATACGATTCGCTAATCAAAGTATAACTCAAGTAAATCATAACATACCTTATTGAAGACTAGCTGATTGAATCTCCACGAATTGCTCGTCTTCTTAGCTTTCATCCGAACCCATGAGCGACAATATTCATAGGGAATGGTGGGGAGGAAATTAGGAAGGTTTCTTTTTCTTGGTGTCAAGGTTTTTTCTTTCATATGAAACCCTAGGAGTAGCTCTTGGGAGTTTCCTATAGGAAAAAGAGAGAAAATAAAATAAGTAACAGAAAAGAGAGACCTTGCCAGCTTGGACCCAAAGGGCGGCTAGTATCCGCTTCTCAGCTATGGCGGTGCAACGACCCAGTAGCGGTCCTCTTTTCCACGTCCGCAATTTCTCGATTTTTTTCGAAATTGATTTTTCTCACTCTTAACCCTTAAAACACATCATGGAGCTTATTATTTACGACCCTCGACCTAGATTGGGCATGAGTTCGCGAAATATTAAATAACGACCGGACGGAGTCGTTACATCAATGCCGTGTTGGTCCCTCTTCCACATTTCTTTACTATAACTATTGGTAATTATATGCTCATGTTCTTCAAGTAGAACATCTTGAGGAGTAGGGTGAGGATAGTAGAACATCCTTTGCTAAGGCTTTACAGCATACGCCTTTGATATTTTGTTTATTTCTTCCGATACTTTGGTCTTATAATCCTGATCGGAAAAATCATCATCTTTTGCTATTAAAGAACGAATTTGTAAACCTTTGAATTTTTCATCAAGCATTTGCTCTAATTCTAAAAAAGGTTTTAATTTAAAATCTTTGATTTCAGGTGGAGGCCGTATACTCGGAGTGGTGATGGTCTCCTGCTTTTTTCCTTTAATAAGAGCAGAATCATGTAATTTTCCAATTTCGAAAAATAGTTTATCAATTCTATCATGTAGTGAAAGAATTTGTTCACCCAAAATATTCATGTAAATATTGACATAATTTTGTTGTTTTCGGCATATTATTAATATGCCTAGGATATTCGCAAAGTATCGGCTTCAAATAATTTTGAAAAATTCGCAAAATGAAGGACTTTTATCGTCCTTACCAATTTGAAAAAGTACATTGTAAGAAATCCGTATTAGTAATTTCTCCATTAGTCAATTTATATTCTCGTTCTAAGACAGAAATATAATTTCCAACATATTTAGCCATGAACCAAGGAACAAAAGATATAGTCTTATTGGCTTTGGAAAGATCTTTATAAAATTCTTCTCTAAAAACTATTGTTTCGTTATTGTTAAAACTTGCAAAAAATTATTTCCTAAATGGTTCCCATCTGGGTGTAAAAAATTATGCATGAATCTTAATTCTTGCGGGTGATCCTTGACTACAATCAATTGTGTGGTCTTGATCCATTAAAGGGTTGGAAAATCCATGTCTGACTCGGTCAATTCCGTGTCTTGAATACCACTAACAATATTACCTTGATCAATTACGACTACTGATTCTATTATTATCGTTTCTATAATTTCGAGAAGTAGAAGCTGCGGATGAGATCGGACAATATAATCAACGGGTGAATTATAAGAATGACTTGAAGAATTTGATCTAGATAGTCTAGACCGTGCCGATGCTATGACTTTCAGCTTTATCTAACAAAGATTTTGGTTCTGCGAACCTTAACTTTATAGTCCCATCTGGGGCTTACTCTATTTCAGTAATATCAGTATTTAAATTATTTTGGGGAGGGGCAGCTCCCTCTATGACCAATTCTTTGAGAAATCAATTTCATCCCATTTAATAGGTCTACGAGTAACAACTTTGGATTTACCAAAGTTAGTTTCTATCAAAATAGTTTCATTTTTTAAATCCATAATTTTACACATAGGATTCATAGTAGTATATAATGGTTTAAAATATATTCTATAACAAATACATATAACTTCAATACCGGGCATATAATCATAACCATGTAAATTAACACTCAATATTAAAGTGTTTAGAGAATTCTCGTCCTGCAAACATACCTGCAATTAGGATAAGCATTAAAATATACAGGACCATATGCTAAACTGGTTTGAACCGTCCCTATGAGGGATTTTTTTCCAATTTTGGTTTCTACCATCTCTTAAAGCTGCTATAAAGCTTTGGCAAAACCTCTTAATGTAATTGCTCAAATGCAACTCGTACTAACTTGACACGCATAAATCTATGGGTTTCCCTATAAGGGTTAAATCACTTTCACATAATAATCTAAAAGTGGCATGGTCACTATCAACTGTAATTATTTCTTCAGTGGTTTTTACCACTTGCTTGAGACCTAATTTCTCAAAAGTACCCATTTGATAAATTAATCTGGGTAGATTTTAGGGATAGTCCACTTATTAAGCAGATCTAATTGCTGAGGCATATCATATTCCTCTTTTTTACTATTTTTAATAGTATTTTTACTCATAATGATATTCATTAAGAAGATGTGTATTGAGTTTATATCACCTATTACTACTGTGTACATGGCTCTGATACCATTTTCTTCTGCAGGATCGCATTTCGGGATGGTGCTACGGAGAGACTTTTACTAGGTCAATAACCCTGGTAAGGAGGTTGTCCAATCCAGAACAAGTCCAATAACAGCCCTAAACTGAAATTCTATTGCTTGATTTTCAAAGGTTCCTATAATACCTTTATTATCCCATTTTTGAATGGGGAATATTTTTTGGAAGAATGAGGTTCCTAGAATAATTTGATTGGAAATAGCTTTTACCAATACAAAAGTTTCTGGTATGCAAACTTTGTCTTGGTAAATATAAGCTTTTGGTAACTTTAAAGTAATTCCCATTTTCTGCCCATTAGCAGATCGAAGACTATGGTAATTTTATGAAAATATTTTGAAGGAATTAATCCTTCTTGAATACAGTTTAAATCAACTCCACTATCAACTAGAGCAGTAAATTCTTTTTTGAAATTATAATAAATCAAAAGAGTGACTATTATAAAAAACTTTTGAGAAGTAATAATCTCTAATGTCTTGAGAAATTCTCCTTCTTGGTTATTACTGATACCTTCCATTGCATTTGCAATTTCAGTAGGTTCTTGAATTGGTTCGATAATTTATTTTCCTCTCTCCTCAATTCTAGAAATTCTTTCATGTAGAATAATATTATGCTTTTTGAGAGTGGAGATCTCCTTTTTGAGATTATTAATCTCTTTTTCCAAATCCCGAGTTGTGGTCGGAGTACTTATGAATTTCTCCTTTGGTACTACCTTGAATTACTGGTTTTTCAGGGGCTTCATTTATTTTATCAATAATCTGAGACCTGAGCTTTGGATCCTTAATAATCTTTGGTAGGTCTACTAGGTTATTACCATCTAAAACACTGATATTTAAATTTTGAAACTGGGAATAGATATTATAAAATTCATCGTCCTCTTTGTTGCCTTTACTAGTACAAGGCTGTCCTATTTGACATTGTACGCATTCTTCATCTGAATATGTAGAGGTATAACTCTCATTCTCAAGAACCCTAAGATCTTCATTTGAAGTAGAGTCTTCCTATTCATTTGATTCAAAGCTTGAATCCTTTGGTTCTGAATTTAGCAATAGCTTGAGTAATGATTCTTTTAAATCATCATCAAAGTTAAGGCTCTTGATTTTTTCCTTAACTTTGCAGTTTTATAATAATGACTGACTCTGCCACACTTATAACAAACCTTAGGATTTTTTGATTTAACAAAATTCTTCCGTTTCCGAAATTCTTTTTTCCTTCTTGCTTCCTTTTGCAAGCGTTTGTCTTTCCAAGCTTGGAAATCTTTTTTCTTTTTCTTATGCCTATGAGGCGCCTTGGTTCGTGGAATATCCATGTGAAATTGTCCACAAAATTTTTCTAATTGCTGTCTTTCATTTAGACCAATTCTCTTAATTTGCTGATTCAGCCGAATCTCATTGCATAAGGCTAAACCTTCTTGCATACATGTTCCTATTAATTTACCATAAGTATACGCATCATAATTGATGCTAGTTTCTCCTCTTCTAAGAGCTTTTCTAACTCTTTCAGCAAATAAGCTGGGTAGTCCATCTATGAAATTGGACTAAATACTCCTGTTTATCGTCTGGAGAATATTGTTTCAATATTCCTCCATAGCCAATATCAGAAGCATCTGTTTTAGTGATGGGGGTTCGGTTTTTCGGTTCGGTTTTATCAAACTTCGGTTTGGCTATTTCGGGTTCGGTTTTTTGAAGGTGGACACCGAACACCGAACCAAACTAGTTCGGTTCGGTTCTTTCGGTTTCGGTTTTTTAAAGTTCGGTTCGGTTCGGTTTCGATTTTTTCAATTCGGTTTTTTTGATATAATATTAGAAGAGATTTCATTGACACTAATTCATATTCTCAAAAGCAATAAAACATAAAACTGATAAATTGAAATCAAAATCAAACAAACAGGATACACAAGAACAGAAAACTATAATCATGACATAGGATTACTAGGTGTTATATACATACTGTAAGAATAATTAAGAAAACACATAAAGGACATACATTAATCCTAAAGAGACATCCTAGTTACCTTTCTTTGTTAAGGATATTTGACTTTTTTCAATTGAAGTGGAAAATTAGGGATACAAATGCAAAAGAGGACTTATTACAATTGGGTTTTTTTTGCTTTAAAACTTAAGAACTATTTTAATTTTTTTTGGGTAATGTATTAAATTTTGCGCGTTCATTTTTTCGGTTCGGTTTTATCAAACTTCGGTTCGGCTATTTCGGTTTTGGTTTTTTTACGGTGGACACCAAACACCGAACCAAACTAGTTCGGTTGGGTTTGTTGAAGTTTCGGTTCGGTTCAGTTCGGTTTTTCGGTTTTCGGTATTTATGCCCAGCCTTAATCTGTTTCAATAATATTTTGCCAACTAGGATTGCTAAAGTAAGACAAGGAAGGTTATTCACTTTTTCCTTGATTTTGTGAACTGCTTGGGTATGACCATCAATCCAAGGTTTTGAAATCTTTTTCAATCTATCATATAAAATAGATGTATCTTTTGCCAAATTTTTATAAAATGGGGAATATAATTTAGACTTCCAAGAAATCTTTGAAGCTGGGTATTATCAGTAATAATATCAGAAAATTTAGAAGCAAATTCAATACTTCTATTAATAGGAATGATTTTTCCTTTCTCAATATTATGTCCCAAAAATTTGACTTTTATTTGAAAAAGAGACATTTTTTCCTTGGATATAATCAACCCATTTTGAATAATAATCTTCTTGAATATATCAAGATGTTTAAAATGCATTATACTAAGATATCATCTATATAAACAATGATAAAATTTCTATAAGGCATAAAAATATCATTCATAATTTTTTGGAATTCTGAAGGGTATTTTTTAATCCTAATGGCATAACATTCCATTTGAATTTCCCTATGGAGATATTAAAAGCAGTTTTGTATTTATCTGCTTCGGCAATTTGAATTCGCCAATATCCTAATTTCAAATCAAATTTTGAAAATATTAGGGCATTATAAAGCCTGTCTAATACATCCTTTTTGTTTGGAATCGGATATCGAATCCATTTCAAAACTTTATTAAGAGGTTTATAATTTATAAATAATCTTGGAACTCCTCGTTCCTGTTCAGCATGTTTATTAACATAAAAAGCTGGATATGACCGTCGAGATTTTGAAGATCTTATAAGACCTTTTTGTAAAAGAGAAGAAATTTCTTTTTTACATAATTCTAAATATTCATAATTCATTTGACATGATCTTGCTTTTGTAGGAATATTTCCTTCGGAAAAAGTTTCTTCATATGGAAGAGTAACAATATGCTTTTTCCTATCCCAAAATGCATTAGGATGATCACTACAAATTTGTAATGAAAACTGATTTTTTTTATAAAATCTATTTTTTGCTGTAATTTAGGATTTTGCAAAATTTCCTCAATGTTGAGATTATAAATTTCATGTTTAAGGAAATTGACTTGTTGATGTTTATTCATCAACTTGTCTTTTTATATATATATATATATATATATATATATATATATATATATATATATATATATATATATATATTAGTAACTAGAGGATGAAGCCCGTGCGCATGTTAGGCGTTTGATCTTTTTCTTGCAATGGTAATGGAATTAGATAGCACCTAGTAATTGAAAAAAAAAAAAGGATATTGAATAACTATAGTCCACACAGTTTTTATCTGGGTTGTGCCGTTCAAACCACCAATCCAGAGCCTTAGTTACGACATATTTTTCCAGCTATTACTTATTGTTGTTGCAGAACTCTAACACAATTGCTTAAAACTGGTTGTCATTAAGTTGCCTTTTCTTGAAAGTTGACATTGCATACCCTGCTTCAGTCTAGACTGCTTTCTTTCCTTGACAGAAGACTTGATGGCGCAGCTACGACATATGGTTTAGATAGAGATAAAACCTGACAATGAATATTTTCAAGCGACTTTCCTGTAAAAAAAATAGTGAATGATTCTACATCAATTCAATCTTGAGAATTGTCAAATAGATAAGTAACCTTGAAGACCAGTGAGTTGTCGGGGAGCTTCGTATTGCAATCAAAGCAAAGGTCAACCATCTCTTTCCAACTTTACACAATATCCATGGTTTGAATTACTCTTATCACTTCAGCATATTTTCCACAAAAAGCACTCAGTTATTCACAAAAAGTATCTCCACCACCATCATTACCATTAATTTGTAAAAATTTGTTTGTTCAATCACTAAGTCCTTAGTACTGCTTAAAAGTATTAAAGTTACCAGATTTGTTTCTAAATTACAGAAACTTTTCTTTTGAAAATTTCCTTCAGTTTCATGCCTTGTTGACTTAAAAAAAGTGACATAACAATTATAATTAAATAAGTAGTAATTATAAAAAGAACTATTATAGAAGCAGTGACTAGGAAAGGTGACAATCATCGTTACTAAGTGAATACATGAATTTCCAGCTTAAACAAACAAAATTGAATACCTTGTAATAGTGGAACATCCACGACCTTTTAGTTAAACTACAAGGTACCTAATATACCCTTTCGATGCGAGAAGTATCTTCTCATTAGGATAAAATCTAACAGCAGCATAGGATTAATGGCAGATTCATCTACCAAAAGCTCAATCTTCTCCCCTCGATCAAAAACCTGCAAGCCAATGATCACATCAACCAGGCACATACAATTATCTAAGGTTCTTTCCGCTTTCAAATTAGGAAGCAAGTCTTTGGAAAGAGTATAACCCAAAAACGGAGGTTAGTATAGCCTATCTTCTCAATGGTTTTCATCATCGCACCTTTAACTTGTGAAAATCTACGCCCTAACCTAGGCAAACACACTAACATCTTTTGAACGATCTACACAGTACTGCACTGTTTTTATGATACCTTATTCAAAAGAAATGCCAAGCAAACATATGTACTATTTTTTAAAGGGTTGATCCCTTCACTTTGAGTCTCTTTTATCTTTGAAGGCTGAACATCCACCACTAAAAGAAAAGATCCCCACCGTCAAAATTATAATTTTGGTGTTACTTTCTTTATCAATCTACTAATATTACATTAATGAATATTTTACTTTTAAAAAGGAGGAGGAGAACGCATAAGTGCAGCAGTAGGTTGAATGGATACTGACCATGATAGAAGTCAATATTATCTTAGAGACATATCATCAAATATCTTGGGTGTATACTGCATAGCGCACACAAAATTATAAATAAGCAAAATACATAAATAAAAAAATAATTGCATAAATAACTTTTAAAACATAAAGGTCACACCAGAAACAAATAGAGAAATTACCAATCTCTGCAAAAAATATATTGTTCCACACTCACACTACCAAACACATACATGTATTAGCCTTCCATTTCCGTTCGAGAGCCCAATTTAAAGCCACGTAATCTCACAAATCTATCAACAAAAAAATGCCCCTGTTCGCACACCTGTTAGGTACGCCCAACTCTCATTTCTATAATATACTAGGAAAGGGAACGCCCGTGCACGGGCTCAACATGGTGACTACCGTATGAACTATGTAAGAACCAACATGGAGATTTCATTAACCCTTCTTTACTGAAATATGAATAATTGGAAAGGCTAATGAAAATATTAAAATATGTTTGGAAGAAGTAGGTTTCAGCTTGGGATCCACAGTTTTACCTATAGAGGTAGTAGACAACACGGAGTCGATATTTGACAACAGTTCAAGAATTTCAACATGTTCTTAAAACAGAATTGTCTACTTCCATCTGGCAGAAATACCATCGGGTTGCGATTAGATCCTACTCCAACAAATTATAGTGCTAGCTATTTCATTTCCATCTAGTGCAATTGCTTATCACAACTGCAGTTGAACATAGGCAAATCAGACACCATCTCGGTAATCTATAGAGAGAGAGAGAGACCAACATATATATTAGATACATTGCAGTACAATCCATTTTTTGAAATATCTTAATCCTAAGCATTGTTGTGATTTTAGTATACTTTTAGGGACTTATTTATAGTTTTGTAGCACAGTGTTAACTATCTTGCATCCTGGTACTTTGAGGATGCTAAATTATCGTAATGTCCAACTTTTGTAAGATACATGTTTATGGAACACCAAGAAGTTACAAACCTTTTCTTCTACACGTTCTTATAAATGGTTAGAAGAAGCTGAATACAATTCTCATTCTTTCAGCTGCAGCTGAGTTGTAGCCTTACCCTCTTCTTCAAGTTGACTACCATTTACAGGAAAAAATTATTACTCCCACATACGAACATAAAATGAGAAGGAAATCAAGAATGACCTTAACCACTCCAAAAAAAAAAAAAAAATTAAACAAACAAACAAAAACAAATGGCTAGCACATTATGGAAGGAGGAGGAGATGACAAAAGAAGTAGAAGATGAGAAGAGAAATAACCTGAGAAGAGCAGAGATGAGAGAGCACAGGTTGAGAAGAGATGCATATGCATGCAACAGACCTTTTGAATTTTGATAAAGTACTGGATTTGAAAGGAGAAGAGCAAGTAGTCAGTTAATAATAGAGAAAGTTTTCACTGAACTCTACTTCATAAACTGAATGAAGTCTTTAACCAAGGTTAATATTGACTCTAATTTCTGGTTATCTATACTTTTTCTAACAAAAATAAATAACCTAGTAATCTGACTTAGTGCCAACAATGGGTCAGATCTGTAGCTTGACAAATTAAGTGGGAGAGTATGTTGCACTTCATTAAGATAGGCCAATATGATATTTCAAAAAAACTTTTAGATCATTTTAAGCATCTACTGCCAAACTCTGTAAGATAATTGAAGCAATATCCCTGAGCAAGAAGGGATTGACTCTGATACAACCTTTTAGGAGAAAAAAATGAGAGCGTAGAACCGGTATAGCAGTTATATTGGGTAGGAACAAACTTCTTGTGTCAATCTGCAGTAGCCAAAATACCTCCACTTCAAAATCAACTTTGTTTCCGGCTTTAGACAAATGAGATTTCGGTTTCACTTGTTTTCTTCTTCTCTAACAATGATATTTCTTTCAAACAGACAATCATTATCTTCTCTAATAGTAGCTGAAGGTTTAGTTCTTTCTGCAACAAGTTTATATTCATTAATATCATGTCCCATGAGGTGCAAAAAGTCATTGATATGATTCAAAGCCACATTGCGAATATCTTTTGCATTCATGTTAGGCAAGTTTTGAAGTCTTTCCACATCAAATGTTTAAATTGTTTCCAAATTTCTGCTGGATTAGCAGGATTACAATAGACCAATAATGTTGTAAATAAATGCCTTAAACTATACGGCATTCGATAACTCACAGCTTCAGACATACATTCTACCAAGTTGTTATCACAGTGTAACAAACCTCTTTTTTCTGCAAACTCTCTAAATGGACTACAACATTTGTTATTTACTGTAAGGAAATCCTCATACGATTTCGGTCCTCTAACATTCATCAACAATAATCTAAGATAATATATTTCTGCTTCCATTGGATGACATGTTACAACATGGCCAATAATAGAACGTTGTTTCCGGCGTGTCCACATTTTGTAAGCTGGTGACCATACAAAGTACTCAGGAAATTCTTTATATAATAATGAAAGTTGCATAGCATATCTATTTGTTTCGTTTAAAATAGAGATTTCAGTCAACATTTTTTTTCTAACCATTGGGTTATTCACAATTCGATCTATCTTCTCAATACTTTATAAAGAAACAAATTGTTTTCCTTTCAAATGTAACTGAAGGGGAAATACACTTGGAGACATTTCACTGATCGGGAATCTAAATAATCGCTAGGCAGCTTCTGGAGGTGAGACACATCTACCAGATTGATGTCCTTTTATTTCATCTATGTCTCTATCTATATCACTACCATGTATCTAGAAAGCAATTTTGTCATGCCCTTTACAAATATATTTATAAATATATTTCACTACTTTGATATCAGAACAAACTTCAACATTCATATGACAACTGTATTTGCATAGCAAAAACGGATTATATGGAACAACCCATGAATTGTCTGAAAAATGACCTTTCTTTTCTTCACATTCTCCAGTTTTCCACCTTCTGTATATTGGATAAGAATTCTTCTATTTAGATGTTTGTTTAGCAAAATATTTTGGATATTTGAATTTGCAAGTAACTTTTTTTTTATGCAACTATTTGTGGGATTTAATTTTCCAAGGCCCATGTATCATATGTTTAATAACAAGTGAATATAGATCATGATCTTTAGACGAATCAGGGAATTCAGCACAAACAAGTTTATCATAAGATGCAGGAGTCAACACTTTGTGTTCATCAGCAAGTGCTTGCGCAGAAGCGATAAAAACAAAGTAATTAATTGGTTCGGATCGATGTGATCTTAGTCCACGGAGAACAGCCGACACTTTTATTAATATCAAGGGAGAAAGTAAGTTACAAGATTGAATACTCTTAGGTTCTATGTTCTATCCTACTTAATAAATCCTAGCTAGCATGTATTTACACTACTAGGTCTAATCCTTTCCTAAAAAAGATCTAAATCCCAATAACACTCGAAAACCAACAAAGAAAAGAGTTTCCTTTTATTTCTTTTCGCTTTTGAGTAGTAATTGGCTTGAATATCTTCTCAACTTCACAATCTCCACCTAGATATGAATTTCGAGCTTCCATATGAACTTCATTCAGTCCAATGTCTCTAAGCATACGTGAGCTAACTCTGTGTATGAAACAAGAGGCACTAACCGAAACCATGTACATACTAGTTGCTCTACCTTCCCCTACCATTCTCCATCCTGACACATCAGTTGATGCGAACTCCTACTAAATTTATATAATGGCTGAATTTCACAACAAGAACCACCTTGGTCAACATATCCGATGCGTTTTGTTTTATGTCAACCTTTAAAACCTTAACTGTGCCTTGTTCAACAACATCACGAATAAAATGAAATCTGATATCAATGTGTTTGGTGCGATCATGAAATCTGTGATTTTTTATCAAGTGAATGACACTGCTATTACATTTAGAGTTGGTTCATGTTGAACCCTACTCAATTCCGACACCAAACCTTTCAACCATATAGCCTCCTTTTATCGCTTTCGCGCCATATATTCAGCTTCTGTTGTGGACAAAACAACTAAAGACTGGAGAGTTGCCTTTCAACTTATGGCACTACCTGCAAGAGTAAAGGTATAGCCCGTTGTTGACACCTAATTTTTGACCTCCCATAATTTATTTTGATCACTCAGAGTCCTTGAATAATAAATGAAATGAGCTATGCAGCTTAAAGGGTTTGAATAATTTTTATAAATTGTTCAGATCAATATTTTACTCCTTTAAATTGGTGAAAAAGGTTTTACATGACATCACAAATTATTTAGAAATTAATTGGTACTTTTATGAAATACTCATTAGATTTAATCAAAGAAAAAAAAAGAGGCATTTGGTTTAAAAAATAATAATCATTTATTTAATTGTTCAAATTGTCAAAAAATAAAATTAGTAAATACTTTATTCCCTTCAATTCAAGGAGTTTGAAGACTCAAAATAATTAACCATTTCACCTCTTAATCTTTAATTTTGTATGATTGCATAATTTGTCAAAATTATTTATAATTGTCTACAATTTTTTTAATTAGGCTAATTAATCAATTAAGTGGTCATTATTGCAAATTGATTTTTAATTGTTTAAACATTTTTGTTATGACCACAATCAAATTAATCAATTCATAGTTTAAGGAAATTGGGGTCATTTTAGTCAAATTAGCCTCTTAATGGCTATAATTGAAATAACCAAATTCATTGGCTCAAATTAATTGAGGTCATTAATACAATTTAATTTTAAAATTTGCTAATTAGGCCTAATATGGCCATAATTGAAATAATGAGTTAGATTAAAATCAATTAGGGCCATATTCACAATTTAAGCCCATTTACACAGTTGGCCACTTTTAAATTATTTAAATAGGTTAATTATGTCCTAATTTGCTTATAATTGAAATATTGTGACCAATAATTAATATTTTAATTTTTGTTCGTTTATTAAATTACCTGCTTTACTTTATATGTATGTATATACATTAGGTATACATATATGTATATACGGTATACATAAAAAAGACCAACCTATTTTTTTTAAAGACTTGGACCGAGTCCAGACCAAAAATGGACCGGGACCTGGCCCAAAATCCAAGCCCTGACGACTAAAATGGGATTTTACCCCTTATTCATTTTTCATTCATACCAAATCACCCTTTTCCCTTCACCCCCTTCTCTCTCTTCCTTTTCTATGAAACCCTAGGCGCCACATCTTCCTTCTCTCCTCTCTCTCCGCCAAAAATGGTACAAATGCAGAGTTTAGCTGAGAAATCACAGCTTTTTCATGGCTATTATGGTGAAAAAATTAATGTTTCACTTGGTTTCACGAAAACAAAATCCAAACACGGTAATAAATTGCCTCTTTGCTCTATTTTCTTTTATTATTCAAGATTAAATCTGTGATTTATGTGCTTTATTGTTGTACCTTGCTTACGCCTCATTGGTTGAACAAGAATGGATCAGACCGAGTCAAATAAGACTCAAATATGACATTCGTTGTTGATTGAAGATAAGCTGGGCCCCCGAGACTTTCCTTTGTACGCTTCTAACGACTTGTTGAAAGAACTTAATATGACTATCATCCCGACCCCCCGAGTATGATTACTTAGGCGTCGAGTTTGAAATGAGGATTCTTATACATATGAGTCCGATACGTTCGTGATCTCTAAAGTTCTATCCGATATGGCCCCGAGTGACATTCGGAAGAAACTTGATTTGACTATTGTCTTGGCTTTTAAATGATAGTTCGTTTTGATTATTCTATTGAGTCTTTGTAAATGTTTTAAATTGCATATAGTTTCTCACGACTCGCTCGTGCTTACTATTGTTACATCTTTCGCCGAGTCCCGGCCGGTTATGTCATCGTGCGCACTATGCCGTACTCGAAGTATGACGTGTCTTCCGAAGTATGACGTGATACGAAGTATGAGGTTGATGTTTCGGAGATAGCAATATTCCGAAAAGTTCTGAAATGGGGTGGCGACCACGTTTCGTCCGCCGGTCCCATTACGGACCGCATATGATATATGATATGATAATACGATGATATGATGATATGATGATTCTATTCACCGAGTCCCTCACTGTACAGTATATATATATATATATGTGATGATATATGGCTAATGATGATTATACGATCTCATTTACCGAGTCCCTCAACGGAGGGCCGGGACACGTTATATATGCATTTGTACATGATGATTATTTCTTATGTTTCGAGTTGTGAATTGAAATATGCATGATTTGTGATTTAAGTATTTTGTCGGGTATTGTTCGTACTTCTTACTTTAGTTATACCCGTCATTGTGTTTCGTTACTCGATCATTCATCACAAAGCGCTCCAAGTGATCTTTGACAAGTGCTCCCTTGTTCGGGAGCCCATATAAACTTTCATTGTATACATTTTATCCTATTATTGCCTCATATGATTTTGTATTTGCCTTTAGGTTTGGATGATGATATGTCTAATTTAGGAACATATTTTGAGATGTTGTGATAAATGATTTGTCGGCCGCGCGATATATGTGTTTATGCGACGATTCGAGACCGATCTTTAATGGGTTTAAGTCTTTCTTTAGTTTTTTTGTGTTTTCTTTCATTTTTTGTGTGGTTTGTCGGGGTTTTGAAGCACAAAGGCTTCATTCAACTCTTGACAAGTTAAAAAGGAACATTTATCCTATTATGCCTCTTTGTTTTGCCTTTAAGTTTTTTGTGATCACTTTTAATTTACCGTAATCTTCCTTGTTTATTGTTAATTTAGGAGTATTGGTTAATACGCCATAATATTAGTTTCTTTATTTTTTTCTCTTGCTTGTCTTGTCTGTTGAGCATTAATAAAGGCTACAGTTTTTGTTAGCCTAGTTTGATGTGGTTTTGAAGTTACAAGAGTAAACATGTTAGCCTAGTTTGATGTCTTGATTATATTGGTCTGTGATTATGTGTAGTGAACATGTGATCATGATTACTAAGTAGTACTTTATAAACCAAGTCTAAATGGAGTTCTACTTAGAACCACTAGTATAATAATTCATGTTTTTATCTGGATCCTTTACTTGAGTAAGATTGAATTAAGAGTAAAAATGGGAGAAAGAATGCTGAAGTAAGCTCAGGTTTAGAGAGACACTGCTTGTAGTTAAGATTCAGAATTGGTTGTAATGTTGAAAATAGATTTTGAGTCATTTGTCATTTGAGAAAAATAATGATAGTTGAAGTATAAAAGGCATCTGTTGTTTGTCCAGTCCTAGTATGAATATCTTGCTTGGTCATTAGATGCTTGAACTAAATTGTTTATTAGTCATTGATCAGAAATAGGATAAACCTGTTTGAATTAAAGTAATTGATCCAACACTAAGTGTTAACATACTTAACCATGAATGATCCCTTTATATGGTCTCCTGAACTGATGGGATTGAGTGTGTTCGTGAAGTTTGTCTGACTTTAAATGATTATGTGTCATCCTCACAAAGTGAAGGCATGATCTAATCTGTCATTCATTTGATGTACACTTAAAATTAAGGACTCCTGCCTTGTCTTGATTGTTTCATGAGAATAGTACTTTAATTCCGAGAAATAAAAGGGCAAGGTGAGAAAGAATAAAAAGGGCAAACCTGTTTCTAGTTTGTCAAAGTCCTTTGAGAATGAGCTATCTGTGTAGTGTCATGGTCATAACTGGAATTAGACAAGAGGAGAGTTATTGTTGACCCTGGGGAGTTTAAGCACATATGTTTGTTTTCTTCTGCCATGGTTTGTTTGTACATTATTTGGTCCATAAAATAAAGGGTCACATGTTTGAGGTGTTGCATTAAAATTAACTACCTAACCTTTCGAAGACCCTGGTGGTGTCACTTGGTTTAGGATGGGGGATGGAGAAGGAGAGTATGTTCCTGGGGAGTAAAGGGTGAGCTTAGGTATGAACTGGAAGTGATGACTAGTGGAGCCTTTGCTCCCCTTTTTCTTCAGGACCTAGGGACTCTCTTCTCTTTCTAAATCTCATTTCCTATAACCATGAGATTTACCAGAGGTTCTTATATGACTGTCCAAACACTAATTTTGAATAATAAGAATTGTTAATGAGATCACTGAGTCCCAAGTACTAGTATGGTCTATCATGAGAACATTGCTTAATTAACTATCTTCTTGACATGTGTGAAGTTATATGAAAACTCATATAGATTCCTAAGTGTTAGGTGCCATGACCTTGTTCCAGATTCCGAGGATGTTTTCCAGATCCATGTATTTGGTTTGTTGTTTTCTTTCTTTTCAATTACTGTGCTGTGATATATGAGGTATCCTTTATTTAAAACATATGAAGTCTGTGTGTGACAACCTACCTAGGAGAGGTGTTTGCTTGTTCTTGATGTCTGTTGGCACCAATTGTTGCATAAATGAAAGTTTTTGATCCTTGTTCCTGTGGGATATTGGTACACTGAATGGTATGGTAAAATCAAGATATGTAATGGTTCTTGGTTCTGATAATGAACATGGTAAAAAAGGGATGTTGAGTGTAAATTAATTAAGATAAATCCATGTTAGTATCCCTTCTGATGAATATGATGCCTGACTGCCAAAATGGGTCTAAATGATTTTGTTTAATCAGTAAAATGAATTGGAGAAGTGTTTTGACACTTTATTTAGTCTGAACTAGGATTCTATGATGTTAGATTTCCTTAATGGTTTTAAACATGTAATTAAGGTCTAAGGTAGGCTAACATAAGGCATTGATATGACATTTGTGCTAATGGTGTCTTACTAATACCAATCACTTAGTCTTAAAGGATCAGAAGTGCAAAAAGGGGAGCCTGGGTATGAAATCTGTCTAGATCTTTCTTTGTTAAGCTCTTTGCATCATTTTAAGTGTTAGGGTTCAAATGATAAGTTTATGGTGATCATGATTAAGAATAGTATTGAGGGTGGTGTTTGGCTCTCTCTGAGGTTAAAATATGTAGTGTCTGGCCTTATCTTGTACTGTTGTGTCAAATCAGGCTTAAAGTGAGATGTGCAGACCTGTTTTGAACTCTGTCATTATTAAAAAGAGATTAAAGTCATACCATAATTAGAATTCTAGGCTAAATAACTAAAAGCACTCATCCAAGTCCATATTAGCCAAGTGTTTGGTTGGGAATTGATTCAATAATGGTATTTGTGGGGATATAAGTGTCCATGGGCAAACTGTGAGCCACTTAATAATAGAGGAGCCTTTTTAAAGGCATCTTAAAGAGAGGATTAGAGGAACCAAGTCCAACTTAGTTCATAGTGCCTTCCTCCAAATAAAGGATGCCATGGCTTACTCTATAAGTCTATGTAGGTGTGTTTGCCATTGAATACATTTGACTCTACAGTCCTGTCATAGAGTCTAGTTATGTCAAAAGTCTTAAAGGAAGATTAGATAAGGTATTTAAAAGATCACCATTAACCTAAGTCTGTTTGACCACCTGGTCACATGAGTTGTCTCTGAATCCTGTCTAAAGGTCCTGAGTGCATTTAAATGAAGTTGACACTAGTCCTAATTAATATGTGTGATTGTCTCATGTCCAAAGTCCGGATAAAGAAAAAAGAGAAAGTGTGAGTTAAAGTCACTAACCTAAATTCATGCCCAAGTTATTAAATTCCTGCATGATCTTGTTTAAAGCAAGCTGGTTCAAGGCACAGGAGAAAAACTTACCTGTCATGTCTTTTTATTTTTTTTTATTTTATTTTATGAAATCCTTGAGTCCTGGTCTGGGCCTTAACACTTGGTCCATGAGTTTAGTGGCCATTACTTGACTGTTTGCCTTATAAAATCTCTGTGACTGGGCTAGATAGTGCCTACCATATGACATGACTTGCTGGATATTCAGGCTGGTATATAATGATTTTGTGAGGATTAAAATGACTTAATGAAGCCTCTAGCAACTAGTTGACTCAAGTTAAAATCAATTCAAAAGAATGTGGGAATCACTCTTAGATAGACTTCGATTGGCATACTCTTGTCTTATTACCATCATTAGTTGTTTGTTTTCTTTTCTTGAATACCACTATACTGAAATAGTTAGTTAGATTCAGAAAGCTTTTGCCATGCTTGTCCAGATTCCTAATTAGTTTTATTGCACTATAATGTGATCCTGCCATGCTTGTCCAGATTCCTAATTAGTTTTATTTCACTATAATGTGATCCTGCACATGTCCTTCTGTAAATGAAATGATGTCCTCGTTCAGATGTGTAAATAAACCTGCCCAGTTGTGTATGAGGTCTCCATATGTATTTTATTGGTTGCCATTATGTAAATTGCTTTGGGATTTTCCATGAAGATGGAGGCTTGCAGCTAGCTTCCATCTGCACCATGTCTACTTTATTCAAGACTATTTTGAACTATGCCACCTCCATACACCTACTTATGTTGTGATTGTTTGGCTTAGCCTAAATTTGGTCACATGGTGTCCATATGTGCTATTTCATCCTTGTCTAAGTCATGTTCAGTTGTCTTGGTCTTGGTTTATTGAAGTATTACATCTGCTTGGATCATTAATCTCTTCTCTCCATACTCTTCACCTGTTCCTATTAGTTTATGGCTATCCTATAACTGTGTGCATTAGACTTGTCCTATTTATTCCAAGCCTGTATGTGGATATGTAGGTTTGTGTCCTCCATAACTGTGTTGGTTGGGAGGGCAGTTTGGGGGAGGGGACGGGGGGGGGGGGGTGGTGGTGGCGCCGCTTGGTCTGAACCTTCCGTTGGTGACCAGCCATACTAGAGGTTCATGAAACCTCTTGTAACTTGTGCGGCATCAGGAATAAGGATGGCAATGACTTTTCCTCCCCACCACCCAAGTCTTCTCCAAATAAGTTTAAGGGCATAAAAGTGCGCATGCATACTGCATGGACTTGTGAATAAATAGGATACTATATATGTATGTGTGTACAGTTATGCATATGATAGAACTTGTGAGTAAATAGGATACTGTGTGTGTATGTGTGTATAGCTATGCATATGATAAGATTAGTAAGATATTAAACTAACCGGGGTCTTTGCTTCTTTTCTTCTTAACTGCATGGCCATTTGGGCCGAGGTCCAATCACCCTATTGGGCCAAGGCCCAATAGGAAAATTCTTTTGAAATCATTGAGTCCGAGAAAAAGAAAGGGAAGCCAGTATATATTTGAAGGCCCAGTCATGGGTGAAAATGACACGAAGGCCCAACCATGGGTAAAAATGGTTAACTAGGGGTTTGGTACACCCCTAGTCTATCCTTTCTACATTATTTATGCTATTACAATTTTCTAAAATATTGTATTGTATTCATACTTGTAAAAACCACAGTATTATTGGAATCGGTTATGGTTTGAACTATGCATCTTAGGCAAACGGTGCATATGCCGTTTAGTTGACTCTAGATCCTTAAAACAATTTTTGAAAACCTGGAATCTGCGTATTAATTTTTGAACTTAAATGGGGACTAAATTCGTTTTCAATAAATTAAATAATAAGGGACTAAGAGACTTTTGAGGTCAAAATAGCATGATATTTTACTCAAAGCTAAAGGGGAGAAACAAATTGAACGATTCCTTTCAAGGAAGACGCGTTTTTTTCTGGATTTGAATTGGCCAAAAATAAAGTATTTTGGGCCACAGCCCACATGATTTTTCTTCTTTTAGAAACAGATGGTTAGTGTATTTAGCGCCAGAGCCCACATGATTTTTTTTCTTTTAGAAAGAAACGGTTAAAGAATTTTGAGCCAGAGCCCACAGGACCTTTTTCCTTTTAGAAAATTGACGGTTAAAGTATTTGGGCCAAAGCCCACATAATTTTTAGAAACAGAAGGTTAATAAAATGGATAAAACTTCAACTGGATTCTTTTAAATAACGGAAATGGATTTGGGCCTTACCCAGAAAAACTGTAAACTCCTTTCATAAATGAAAAAATCGTTTTTGCTATAAAGCCCAATTCAAAAAGAACAAGTTCAATATATTCTAAGTTCATGAAAACCCTTTTATATACTATAAATGGCCAAAACATATCCGTAATTATAAAAGTTTTAAGGGAAACGTTCTAAAAGCATTATAAGTTGACCCGAGCCAAGTATGAGTTAAGCATGAATGGGGTTATATTCGCTTGTTATTAAAAAACATAACAATTTTTATACTCTTTATAAAAAACATATACCCTCCTTATATATAAAAGGAAATTATTTATCCGGACATTACAAGTCCAAACCTAAATACCCTATATGTAAAAGGGATATATTCAATTCTTTCCCAAAATGATATGCAAATGACAGATATTATAAATGTGGGAATAAACACTAAATAAATAATTCATGCAAATACTCATACATTGGAATTTGAAGGTCAAACGTATAGTATGGATCCTTAATACTAGGGTGCCTAACACCTTCCTTGGGGATCACCGTAACCCTTACCTAGAACTTTGGATTACGATGGCTTTTTCACTGTTTATGAATAAATCCTTCGAAACTGATTTTCCTAATTTCCTAAAAATAAGGTGGCGACTCTTTTAAAATAAAGTCCGCAAGAGCACCAATGAGTTCGAAGTAGCTTTTTCGAGCACTAACCCCGCCCGCGAAAAGCTAACTGTTACACCCATTGTTGATCTCCTTCTATCAAGGTCACTTGCAAAATCAGAATCCACATAACCAAGGACCGAGAAGCCTTCATTTCTCATCCTACAAAAAGTTAGACCAACATCCAAACAACCTTTAAGATATCTCAATCTCCACTTAATTGCTTTCCAATGTGTCTTACCCGGATTAGACATGAATCGACTTACCACACTCACTGCTTGAGCTATATCCGGTCGAGTGCAAACCATAATGCTACTAATTGCACTAGAATAAGGAACTTTTGACATGTACTCCACCTCTTCCTTTGATTGCGGTACCATCAAAGAATTTTTTTTGAAATGTTGTGCTAACGGTAAATTAACGGGTTTACATTTATTCATGCCAAACCTCTGAACTACCTTCTCAATATACTTTTTCTGTGAGAGATGTACCTTACCGTTCTTCCTGTAAATCTCCATTTCAAGGATTTTCTTAGCTTCACCTAAATCATTCATGTCAAACTTCTTACTTAGCAGTTTTTTCAAATCATTTATCTCTGTCATAGTATTAGCAACAATAAGCATATCATCAATATATAACAGTAAATAAATATTTGAATTACCAGATACCGTCATGTGATACATGCAGCTATCAAATGCACTTCTCGAGAAACCTTTAGTAATCATGAACGCATCAAATCTCTTGTACCACTGTCGTGGTGACTATTTCAAATCATACAAAGATTTCTACAATTGACAAACCTGATCTTCTTTTCCTTCAATAAGGAAATCACGGGCTGATTCATGAAGATCACCTCTTTAAGTTCACCATGTAAGAATGCAGTCTTGACATCAAGTTGATGAAGCTTCAAGTCATAATGGGCAACCAAAGCTAGTAACAAATGAATTGAGCTATGCTTCACGACTGGTGAGAAAATCTCATTGTAGTCGATTCCTTCCTTCTGACAAAAGCCCTTAGCAACCAATCTCACTTTGTATCTAGCATCTTCTACACCCGGAATGCCATCCTTTTTTCTGAAGACCCATTTACAACCAACGTTTCTCTTCCCCTTTGGTAGACTCACCAAATCCCATGTCTGGTTCTTGTGCAGAGACTCCATCTCTTCGGTCATGGCTAAATGCCATTGATCAGCTTTACCACACATAGTATCTTTTGTATAGCTTAAGGGTTCCAGATCCTTTATTTCCTCCGCGGCAGTAGCTAATGCGTAGGCCACAAGATTAGCTTGTGAAGGCTGAGGATAATATTTTGGATTAGGCTTCGGAGTTCTTTTGTCCTTCCGAGTGGCTATCCGTACGGTTCACCTTCAGGTACTACTGTGTGAGCTTTTCATTATCTGACTCCACCTGAGTCACTTGATCCTCCTGCTCGGTGAGTTTCACATTTTCCTCCACCGTTTCTGTTGTAAGAACTTTCTGTCATGCAAACTCAAAAGAAGTCTTTCCAGGATCAAACATAAAGGCCTCATCAAAAGTAACATCTCTACTGATTAAAAACTTAAGAGGATCTAAACTCCATATTCTATATCCTTTTACCCTTTCAGCATATCCCATAAATAAACCTTTTTGAGCTCGAGGTTCTAGTTTTCCATCACTTACATGATAATATACAGGACATCCAAAGATTCTTAAGTACGAGTAATCAGACGGTTTACCTAACCATACCTCATTTGGAGTTCTGAAGTCAATTGTCGATGCTGGAGAATGATTAACAACATAACAAGCAGTATTTACTCCTTCCGCCCAGAACTCCTTAGGCACCTTGGCATTAGAGAGCATACATCGTTCTTTCTCAAGAAGAGTGCAGTTCACCCTTTCAGCTACTCCATTCTGTTGTGGTGTATGCCTAATAGTTCTGTCTCAGTACATTATGAATCTTGCAGAAATTGTCAGACTCTTCATTGTAAAACTCCAAGCCATTATCTGTTTGAAGACACTTAATCTTTCTGTCACATTGATTTTCAATTAATGTCTTCCAGTTTTTGAAATTCTCAAAGACATCACTTTTAGCCTTTAAGAGGTATACCAAAACCTTGCGTGAAAAATCATCAATGAAAGTAAGAAGATACCTCTTTCCACCCTTGGATGGAACCTAGATGGACCCCATAAATCTGAATGAATATAGTCAAGTACCCTTTCGATTTTGTGCTTGCTCGTGCTAAAGCTAGCCCGTTTCTACTTTCCAAGGACACAATGCTCAAAAAAATCAAGTGTACCAATCTTCTCACCTTTTAAAATGTTTCGGTTGCTCAAAATTTCCAACCCCCTCTCGCTCATGTGACCTAATCTCATATACCATATCTTAGCCTTGTCATCATATGATAACTGTGAGGTTGCAGTATTCACAGTACCTAGAATGGTGTTGCCCATAAGTACATAAAGACCACCCTCCAGTTTGGCCTTTAACATGACCAGAGAACCCTTGGTCACCTTGCAGATTCCACATTCACCCGCATGCTTATATCCGAGCATATCATGAGTATCAAGAGAGATCAGATTCTTTTTCATATCAGGAACATGCTGAACATTAGACAATATCCTTATGATGTGGTCATGACACTATATATGGGCTGAACCAATGCCTACTATTTCACATACAACATCGTCACCCATAAGTATAGTCCCACTCGTCTGCTCGTAGCTAGTAAGCCAATTTTTTCTAAAGCACATGTGAAAGGTACAAGCTGAATCTAAAATTCACTTGTGTGTTTGAATGTCATCTGTTGAAGAAGTTAGCACATAATATTTTCCAGATGTCTAAGCAACCTAAATCGTAGATGCACTGGCTGTTGTTTTATCAATCTTATTTGGGAAATCCCTCTCAAAATGACCCTTTTGATGACAACCCCAACATTCAACATCCTTCCTACTCACTTTTTTCCCTAGACTTTGACCTAGCTACTGATTTTCCTCTCCCTCTTTGGCTCGAACGACCTCTAACCGTCAAACCCTCACCATGGTCCTCTTTCTCACCATTGTTGATATGGTTTATTAATTCATCCGAATTCAATGCATGTCTTACCATCTGTAATGTGACCACTTTCTCACTGTACATCATTGAATTAACTACGTCTTTGTACGCCGATGATAATGAAAATAGTAGAGTGCACGCTAGTTCTTCATCTCCCCCTTTAATATTAGCATGAGTAAGATCCAATATGACCCTACTAGGCACACTTCACTTGAAGGCTCACATTGAAGACCAAGGCATGGGACTCCAATCCATTCAAGCTAGGAGGATGACCAAAGGAGCATTAGAGAACCATGGAGAGGCATACAAACCCCATAAGAAGGCCTATGAAGTATGGAAAGTAGCTTGGAGAGGAATGAAAGAAAAAGCTACAAGAAAGAAGGCCAACACTCAAAGTGGCTAGAGGCGCAAAGAGACGGAAATGCAAATGTGGCTAGATGTTCAAAAAAAGGGGTATCGATGCAAATGGTCACAATTGCAACCTTGAGGATTAGATGATGGCTATATGAGCAAGAAGGAGCCTTTTCAGATTTCAAGCCAACATCCAACTAGCCAAATAAAGCCCTTGCCTCATTAAGGGCAATAATGTAATAGCTAGGTGTCTTCTTATTTCCTAGTAGTATAAATAGGAGGTTTGACCTCATTTACAAGGAGACTTTGTTGATTGATAAAACTCTTATGAGAGATTGTTTAGTGTAGCTTTAGTTAATATAGATTGTTTGGTTGGATAACCAAGTATTGCTTCCTAGTTGTGAAGTAAATTATTTTCCATCGAATTCAATGTTTCTCATTTGTGGATTCATTTGAGTGATTTGTTGATTCGAATTACTTTGATAATCCAGTTGGAAGGGTTAGGGTTTAATATACCCTTTCTTGTCTATAGATTTCTTGCTCTTGGGTCAAGTATCTATCCATCTACCCTTCTCCCATTTCTATTCTTCATCCATCCTTTATTTTTGTTTTGATTTTTCTTGTTCTTCAACTTTTCTAGAGTTTCCTAGGTTGAATCTTATCATTTGGTATCAGGAGCTTGGTTAGAAGAGTGTTCTTACATTATTCATTTTTGGTTCAAAGAAAATTCAAAAAAAAAAAAAAATCCATATTCCAAAGACCCCAAAAATTTTGTTCTTGTTTCTTGAATTTGAAGTTATATTTGAGTTTTTTGATATCCAAAACCCCTAAAACCAAGATTTGAGTTCATTTGGACAAGTTTGGAGTGAATCACCATTGTTGAGCTTTGAAACTTTGAAGAACTCAAAAGTGGGTTTGGTGATTGGGTTGAAATTGGAGCTAATTAATTAGTGGGCTTTGTTCTCTATATCAAATGGAGCTTAGATATGAAAATTGGAGGAAAAAGGAGTTGATTTGGTCCTAGATTGCATTTGGGTGTTCTTGGTGTTCATAACAACATTCATGTCTTCATATTGGAGAAGAAGACCAAAGAAGAAGGTTTGATCCAAAGGCTTTTCCAAGGACAAGTGGAAAGTTGTTTGTTGGGTCAAAAGGGGCAAGTCCTAGGTTGTGTGGGGCCCAAGACGTCATCAGATCCAAGAAATTTGATCTAATTTTTTAGAAGAACGAGTTCAATACGAAATCACTGAAGCCATTATATAGTCCCACATACGGACCATATAAATTTTATAGTCCGTACAATTGGTCCGTAAAATTGGAAGTCAAAAAAAGTTGTATTCTGTTAGTGATTTACGGTTAGAAAATACGGACCGTTAAAATTTTATGGCCCGTAATTTTGGTCCGTAAATTTAGGTACCAAATTCTGAGTTTCTGCTCTTGATTTACGGTTCAATTCTACGGTCCGTCAATATTATATGGACCATATGATACACAACTTCCAACCCGTAAATTTGAGGTACATTTTTAATTCCAAATTTCATTTTATCTCCCAGCAGTTTCAAAAATTTCTTGAGCCGTAATTGTGTCCCTATTTCTTAGGTAGGGAACAAAAAAAAAAGTATAGAAATTTTAAAATTTTCGTTATTTCAAATTGATACATTGGATCAATTGAGGCTTCAAGACTCCATGTTTAAGTTGTCACCTACCCGGGGCCCGAAATTTCATTTATTTTCAATTTTAGCATTCCAATTTCTTGTGTTTCTCAACTAGTAGCCATTTAGTAGTTTTTCGTACTTGTGTTTACTAGTTCTTGTGTCTGCATTTCTTTCGTGCTAATTTCTTTCAAGATTTTTATTCGTTTTATTTCGTTGAATTTTTTTTTTGGCTCTTGTTCGTTTTCTTTGAGTAGTCCTTCCTTCATCTTAACAAGAATCCATTCTACCACAAAGTATAAGCAACCGTGTGAATTCGATTGGTTAAGCGATTCATCAACAACTTCGAAGGAGCACGGGAGTGTGGTAAGGTGTGACAGTTGAATACGAGTGAAGTGAGACTTTTATTACTAATCTTGTTTGCTAGTTTTGTAGGTCTTTATGTCTAACCAAGGAGATAGAACACAAGAGATGGAAGATATGGCATCCATAACAAGTTCATCGGCTATGATCATGAGTCAACTATCGAGCTTGACATCGAAGTTGAATGGCATGGAAGGAGAGATGCATGGCGTGGTTGGGAAGTTAAATGGTATGGATGAGCGGATGGCGAGCATTGAGAAAGCCTAAGCGGATGGTGAGCATTGAGAAAGCCCAAGCGGATGGTTTGAGTAGAATGGGAACTCCCCGTTCTAGGAATGAAGGTGATGGGGATAAAACATAAGATACCACACTAACTATTACCCCGAGACAAGCACATGCCTTGTGCAACCCCAACACCACAACCACCTCCACCCAAAGAGATCCACCACCCCAAACAACCAACCTTCCACCCCAAAACTCCACATTCCAAAACACCAATTGACAAACCTATCCCCAAGTTTACCAAAACAACCCGAATGAGGCAATCCCTCAAGTAATCTTATAACAAGCACACCAAGCTCCACCTCAAGTCCAAATACAAGATCCCTTTCTTAACCAAAACCAATACCAATACCCCATGAATGAAGAAGAGTATGATGATTATCCTCAAGAAAGGTGGTGGGATGATAATCAAGGAGGAAGACGATGAGGTATCAATAATCGAGGTCGGGGAAGACAAGGAGGTTTTGCAAGGCTCCAAGGCCATGATGATAGGTTCCAAGACCATGTAGGCCAAGAGGGATGGCAAGGCAATGATGCCCGATAGGACAACGACCGAAACTTGGATACTATCAAGGTGAACCTCCCTAAGTTCACGGGGAGTTATGATCTGGAAGAGAAGTGAGAGGATATTCCCCACCAACAATGTGTCGGAAGCTTTAAAGACAAGGTATCCCCTCACCCAATTTGAGGGGTACGCATCGATATGGTAGGAATCCAAGAAGTTTGAAAGAGCTCAACGACGAGTTTTTGATCTCCCTACTTGGTAGGTCTTGATTGAGCTCATGGAGACATGGTGGCTTCCATCCATATATCGTCAAGAAGTCTTCAAGAAGTTATACATGTTGAGACAAGGCTCTAAAAGTATTGAGGAGTACTTTGATGAATTTGAGAATTTGAGGATGAAGTCCAAGATAGAGGAATAAAGGGAAAACGCTATTAGAAGGTTTGTAGCCAACTTGAATAAGGACATTGCTAAACCAATGAGGCTCAAAACTTATAATAGTCTTGAAGATACATTTCATGATGCGTCCAAGGTTAAAGCGAATTTGAAAGAGGAGAAGTCTTACAAAGACAAGGTCAAAACAACTTCAACTTGGAGCAAAGGTAAAGATAAGTGGAAGGCTTCCACTTAGGAAAAGCCCGAATCCAACACTCCAACACCTCAAGCTAAAGGTGATGACAAGGCTAAAGGAGGTAACAACTCTAAACCCTATTATAATCGTCCTTCTACCATCCAATGCTTTAAATGTCAAGGAAGAGGTCACATTGCAAGTGAATGTCCCAACCGGAGGACTATCACTATTGTGAGAGATGGGTACCGGACCGAGAATGAAAATGAGGGAAGTGTTGGTGATGACCATGAGGGAGAAAGTAGTGAGTGTGAGGGTGGTTCGGATGACGAGGTTGAAATAAGGTATGAAGAAAAGTTGAACCATGCCATTGTCGTAAGGAGAGCCATGGGGGCCTTAGGTAGAGAAGAAGTAGATCAAAGGGAAAATCTCTTTCATGCTAGGTGTAAGATTTTGGACAAGGTTTGTTCCTTGATCATTGATGGTGGGAGTTGCACTAATATTATTAGCCAATTTTTGGTTGCAAGTATGAAATTCCCCACAAGAAAACACCCTAACCCCTACAAGCTTCAACGGTTCAATGAAAGTGGAGAAATGCAAGTGACCAAGTAAGCGATTATCGAATTGAGCATTGGGAGATATGAGGATGAAATCTTATGTGATGTGGTACCAATGCAAGTGTTCCATATTTTTCTTGGAAGACCTTGGCAATTTGATGTGGATGCTCAACATAGTGGGCGGACCAACAAGTATTCTTTTGTGGTCAAAGGTAAAAAGTATGTCCTTGCTCCATTGACTCCCCATGAAGTACGTGAAGACTATAGAGTCATGAAAGAGCTACGTGAAAATATGAAAAGGGAGGAGTGAGTGAAAAAGAGACCTTGGTTGCTCAAAGAGGACAAGGTTCAACCCAAGAGAAGAGTAAGAAGTGTATGGTCACTAGAGGAATGTTAGGAGGAGGGAAAGGTGTGGTGAAGAGAAGGACTTGGTGCCAAGTTAAGCTAACCCCTCTAACCTTTCTCTTTCTTCTAGTTGTCTTATTTCTTTTGTAGGTACTTATGTGGATGATCACACCAAAGAGAAAGTGGGCCCGAGTTTCGAAGTCCCTTTAGAGGGTGAAATAGTGCTGCCCTTTTCCAAGGAGGAAGGCAATACAAGGAACTTGACCAAATTGACAAAGGTGATATGCTTCAACAAAGAGGTAACAAAGCTAACCCTTCTACTTTAGCAAATGTGGATCACTTTGTGCTTGATGAACAATTGAGTAGAGGTAAAGTTTTGCCTTGTGTGGGAATTAGTGACCCTTTGTTAATTGATGATGTCTTGGTGAAAAGTGCTTACACACTAGTTGATTCTTTTGGTGACTATATCGGCTCTTCTTGCTAGAGTAAATTATGTCTATCTAGTGGTAGGATTTGTGTTGATATTGATCCTTTTGAGAGTGAACTTGCTTGTTTTGGATGTGATCTTGTGATTGAACCTATTCTCTTCAAGGATAGTAATTTGCTTGATAGTGATATAGTGGATGATTGTGAAATGCATGACCTTGTGTTTTGTGATGTTGAAAATGAAGCCCTTCTTTGGAATCACAAAGTCACTAAAGAACCACTATGCTATGATGATCCATTTCTTGGTGAGAAAAACCTCCTCTTGAGGGAATATGACTTGATTGCTAAAATGGATTATCTTGAAAAGGAGGGTAAAACTTGGCTAGAAATTGCTAAAAATATCTTGTGTGATACCTTTCCTTATGACCTCTTTGCTTATAAAACCCTTTGTATGATGTTGCTTAAGCTTATGATGGGTTTGCAAGTGGAATGTGTAGACCATGACTTGAGGCATATCTTTGTTTATGACCCCAGTGTAGTGTCCTCTTGTTGTGTCTTGGTAGTGGCATCATTGTTGAAAGAGACTAGTGTAGAGAGTTGGGCTCTAGGTTGGAATGACCTTACTTTACATCTTACACTTAGTCAAAATAAGGGTAGAACTTGCTTGGGAGTGAGGAATTAATGTGCTTTATCTCTTTGGGAACCAATGTGGTATCCTTTGTTCCCTATTCTAATAACATTAGTTCCTTAATATTACCCTTACTTCTTGGTTTTTAGGGAAATCACTGTGTTGAAATCCCATGTATGCCCTTACTATGCATGATTACTATTGATGTGTGGTTGTATCGCAAATTTATTCATCCTTGGCATGATTATGTGGTTATTATTGTGTGTGCTAACCCTCAATCCTTGAGGAGTATGTTGTCTTCCATATTCCTTTGGCTCTTACAAGGTTCGGATTCGAGGACGAATCCTTTTCAAGAAGGGGAGGATGATATGACCCTACTAGGCACACTTCACTTGAAGGCTCACATTGAAGACCAAGGCATGGGACTCCAATCCATTCAAGCTAGGAGGATGACCAAAGGAGCATTGGATACCCATGGAGAGGCATACAAACCACATAAGAAGGCCTATGAAGAATGGAAAGTAGCTTGGAGAGGAATGAATGAAGAAGCTACGAGAAAGAAGGCCAACACTCAAAGCGGCTAGAGGCGTAAAGGGACAGAAATGCAAATGTGGCTAGACGTGCAAAGAAGGGGTATCAATGCAAATGGCCACAATTGCAAGCTTGAGGATTGGATAATGGCTATATGAGCAAGAAAGAGCCTTTTTGGATTTCAAGCCAACATCCAACTAGCCAAACAAGGCCCTTGCCTCATTAAGGGCAATAATGTAATAGCTAGGTGTCTTCTTATTTCCTAGTAGTATAAATAGGAGGTTTGACCTCATTTACAAGGAGACTTTGTTGATTGATGAAACTCTTATAAGAGATTATTTAGTGTAGCTTTAGTTGATATAGATTGTTTGGTTGGATATCCAAGTGTTGCTTTCTAGTTGTGAAGTGAATTGTTTTCCATCGAATTCAATGTTGCTCATTTGTGGATTCATTTGAGTCGTTTGTTGATTCGAATTATTTAGGTTCTAGGGTTTGATAATCCGGTTGGAAGGGTTAGGGTTTAATATACCCTTTCTTGTCCATAGATTTCTTGCTCTTGGGTCAAGTATCTATCCATCTACCCTTCTCCCATTTCTATTCTTCATCCATCCTTTATTTTTGTTTTGATTTTTCTTGTTCTTCAACTTTTCTAGAGTTTCCTAGGTTGAATCTTATCAATATACAATTTATTAAAAGCATCAAGATGATCCTGTAAAGTTGTACCTATCTTTATCTTGAAGGTGTGTAAACGCTGCCTTAACAACATTCTAGTTGTTACTAATTTCTTCTGGTAGAGATCTTCAAGTTTCTTCCACAAACTCGCAGCTATTTTCTCGATACTGACTTCACATAACACGCTATCTGATAAGGATAATTGAATTGCGCTAAATGCATCCACCTCAATCTTTTGCTTCTTGGCCTGTTTCGTATTTTGGGGATATTAGTCATCCAAAGCATAGACTGATCCTTCTCTCCGTAACAACACCATGATCTTGATCTTTCAGATGTTGAATTTATTACTTCTCCCATCAAAATTCCCTACCTCAAACTTCATAGATGTCATAGTCTCATTGTCTCCTAGATCTCACGACCTGTAGGCTCTGATACCAATAGTTAGCACGGAAGCGATAAAAACACAGTAATTAACATGGTTCGGACTGATGTGATCCTATTCCATGGAGAACGGACGGCACTTTTATTAATATCAAGGGAGAAAGTAAGTTACATGATTGAATACTCTTAGGTTCTATATTCTGTCCTACTTAATAAATCCTAGCTAGCATATATTTATACTACTAGGTCTAATCCTTTCCTAGAAAGGATCTAAATCCCAATAACACTCGAAAACCAACAAAGAAAAAAGTTTCCTTTTATTTCTTTCCGCTTTTGAGTAGGAATTGGCTTGAATATCTTTTCAACTTCACAACAAGTATAATAAGAAAATGAGCATGCGGAAGACCGAGTTTTTGGAATTCTATAGTATACATAAAAGCTGCAACTCTTCCAAAAATTTGTCTTTTCAATAATATCTTTTTTTAATTCTTCCATCTTCGCTATGAAAACTCTACTAACCAAATCAGGTCGGTTTTGTACCTCATCAGAGAACAGTAGTTGTTCTTTTATTTCTAGCCAAGATGGATTGCAGGTCATCGTTTTAAACAAATCTAGTTTTCCAAAAATATTGAACTAATGCAATAGCCTCCATATATCGTCGGTGCATGTCCCTTGGCCCCCTAATAAAAGTATAGGGAGAAAAAATTTCTTCCCAATTTTAGAGGCTTCCCTTTCGCCACTTCTCAAAATATCAAGGATTCCCTGCCACACTTCAATTCTAAATAAATCCTGATTGAATGTGAAAAAGTCTAATCTTTGATTTTCAAGCTTTATACATACATCTACTATAAATTGTTGGAATATTCTTCCACAATGTAGTACTTCATTTGTTTCATTATCTCTTATTTGATATACTGGGCAATTGTTCGTGTTCACAGTGAGCTCTACTTCTCACATTATTCGTTCGAAGGATTTTTTTTTATTCCACAATGCCATTCATTTTCACCGTATGGAAACAATAAAGGATACTACAACGATAGCACCCATAATAATAATTGACTAACTGGGCTCTATTACTGCGGGTATAAATTCGAATATGCGGTGCAGAAATAGTGTCCCTAGAATTTTCTTCACCATATTCCTGCAATCTCTGAGGTAGTGGGTAAGTTATATGTCCTTTGATCTAAGCTTGAGTCACATCTAAGTGCAATATAGAAATATGATAATTATGCGACATTCAAGAGAGATCTTAGGAAAATACTGTGTGGATTCACTTTCAATATGTCCATCAGCTTTTGCACTATCGATTCGTTAACTCTATCTGAACAAGCTATTCTATTGGGTAATTCATTATCATGATCATAATAATATAACTGTAAATTCCTAGGTTTCTCATTTGAAATTTCATTTATTGAAATTCATGTATCCATTTGGAGCTTCTTGTAGAAATACAGGGTAAGGCTGTGTACGAAAAATCCTTGTGTTTCGGTCCTTCCTCGGATCCCACACATAACGGGAGCTTAGTGCACTGGGCTGCCATGTATCCATTTGGAATGCATATATGAAAAGAAATTAGCATTTATGCGTGCGGTGCAATGCCAATGAATGCTCTTTTGCCGGGCATGACCTTTTCTAAAATCCAAATCATTGGAGAATTGGCAAAGGATGTGGTGTGATAAAAAATAAAAAATTCTAGGTGACAGATTTTTCAGGAAAAAAACTTATTAAATATAAGTGACTTTTTATTTATTTTCTAGGAAAATAAATAATTTTCCACGATGCCTAAGATGATAACACAAGGCTTAACCTAATAAAGTGTGTTTTAACAAACCCTCCAAATCATGTGTTATTTCTTCTACTCGCATATGAGATAAAATCACCATTCGCAACAAATTAAAGTGCTTCTTTTGGTATTGGTACAATAGCCTCAAGCTTTTTTTTTAATTTGTCTTTTACACCCACTACAGTTACTCCAAGAATAGAATCCGTAATCCCCTTGTGCACTTCAATTTTGCCCATTTGGCTTATACTTATCGAGTAGATTATATAATTATTTGACTAGCCAAACAACATATTCAAGGCAAACTTGCTAAATATTGAACACGAGGCATATTCAAATTTATGAAGGTACTTGCTACTCCTGATGCTTTATTTCTATGTGAATTTTGGATATATGCGAGTAGTTTTAAAATTAAATTATAACAGGTTGGTTAGTATTCGACTAACTGTCGGATGAGTGCTATGTTTTTAATTTGTTCAGCTCTAAAACAAGCGTTAAATGTGGGATTCTTCTATGGAAAGGAGTGTAGTAATCTTTTAGCTTGAAAGTTAGTAGGCTGATTTATGTAATTGTATATGTTTTCTCTTCAATTTTATTGCATATTGTAACACTTCCAACTTTGCCGTTTTCTCAACTTATTGTTGTACATGACCTCAGGTGTATTAGTTTTGAAATATTGCTCCCAATTGTATGTTTGCTATAGAACACACTGTGCCGCAAATCCTTCTTTTAATATATCCATAGCTTTGGAAATGCTTCTGCCGGGGCTGCTTGGTGAGCGTTAATTGCGCTCCTGCAACATCTACCTTAATAACGGTTAATCATTATAGAAAGAAAAAGCATCAGTAAAAGGATTTCTTCCTCATGCAAATAAAAAACAAAATTATGCTACTATATGTTCTCCCTCATAGTGCTTTTACGAGCTAAAAGCCTTGAGAAAGATTTTAATCTCAAATATATACAAAATAACAAGCAGTTTAAAGAAGTAAAACAGTACATGAATACACTTCCTCATTTTTTCTTTTCCAGCTTTCATTCTCCCATTGGATGTAGTATCTTCTCTGTAGATATTTGCCTCCTCTTATCATTTAATTACATTTAACATGCTTATATGACTTTGTAGGAGCACTTCTTCCTGGAGAAATAGCAGTAGCCAGTACTGCAATGCAATCAGAGGCAGAGCTAGGATTCGAAATTTGCGGGTTCGGGGCTCTAATTCTTTAAAGTTATTGAGTTCTTAATTAATAATTTGTACATATTTGACAAAAAATTTAATACATATACATGGTTCGTGATAAAAATCGGTTCTACCGAACTCACACATAGGCTGGTCTCCGCCCCTGAATGCAATATGTTCGCTCGGCATTATTAAGGTGAAATTCATTAATTTTGTGTTCATTTCCTCATATATCCTTCCCTTTAGTATTTCTTGAAATAATTCATCCTAGTAAATGTGAAGATGATTAGAAAGTATCTTGTCTAATTTACTTGATCGACGTTTCTATTAGGTATGGTTCTTGCCTTTTACCATCATAAATGTTTAATGCAGCTCTACTGGCCATGATTAAACCATATTAAAGGCTGCTTTTTTTGCTTTATCTGCATACTTGTCTTTCTGGAAAGGAGAAGGCAGCAAAACACTAAGAAAATGTGTTTCATCCTAAATGTCATTATCCAGCACAACACTACTGCTGAAGAACAAGTTTCCCCCATTGACGAAAATGAATTTCGAATACTTGTATCATTAATTTGGGATTTTTTTGAGTATTTATAACATCTTATTATACGTTCTATTGTACAAACGTACTTTGGTCTTCAAAAAATAAAGAGTTTGAGAAGATCTTTGACAATTTCATAAAGTTTTGCTTTCCACTGCTTTTTGTAGTAATGCACCTTTCACATTCTCCGAAAAATGAAATATTAAGGATCTCAGTAGAAGTACAATATAAGTCATTGGGCCTGCGCTTAGCATGGGCGCTTTGTCACTAGACTTCCTATATAACAAGTCACGGAGTGGCAGCTGAAGCAGGCTGCACTCCGTTGACATGCCAGCTTGCTGAGCTCGGGGTTATTTTTGGGATTCTGTAATTTTAGTGCTTTAAGGGGTCGTTTGGTGCATGTATGTCTTTATATCCCAACACTAATTTTTTATCCACGTTTGGTAGAAAGGTATAAATTTATCCCGAATAAATTTATACGCTCAGACTAAACAAAAGATAAAATATATCACGTATAGCATGTTTAGATATAATCAAAGATATCCATTTATCATGACTATTTTATACCAAAATAGATGGTATAAAATAATCCCAAAGATATGGCAATTAATCCGTTGGCCATGCACCAAACGACCACTAAGGGTATTGTACTATATTGCTGCTTGAGTATATTTTTTCATCGTTTTACAAGAAAGCAGCTCCTTTTCAGTTTAATTACTTTCTGTACCAGCCGAAAGTTATAGTACTGTGGGCCCCATTTCACACTTACAATTTTAGTTTTCCTGCACTTGAGGCCCCCAATATATTTTCCAACTTCATCAGCACTAGTTACTTAGGTTTTTCCTTACCTTGCTTGTTTTAAATATTGAACACGAGGTATATTCAAATTTATGAAGGTACTTGCTTCTACTGATGCTTTATTACTATGTGAATTTTTGATATATGTACCTATGTTTTAGTTTTAAAATTAAATTATAACAGATTGATTAGTATCCGACTAACTTTCGGATGAGTGATATGTTTTTAATTTGTTCAGCTCTAAAACAAGCTTTAAATGTGGGATTCTCCTAAGGAAAGGAGTGTAGTAATGTTTTAGCTTGAAAGTTAGTAGGCTGATTTATGTAATAGTATATGTTTTCTCTTCAATTTTATTGCATATTGGAACACTTCCAACTTTACCGTTGTCTCGACTTATTGTTGTTCCAGGACTAAACCTGAAGGATGACGTCCGATGAGTAGTCACATGGATTTTATAATGGGGACCCAGAGACACCGACTCCGGAAGTGAAGTTAAAAAAAAAATAACCACCAACTTTTGAAAGAAAATCTGATTTAAAACTCCTAGCTAAAAAGCAAAAATAATAGTAGTAATTGCATTTGTATACGGGTAAAACCGAGGATACAGGCACGCTCGGTTTTCCGTTGTCATGGCTATGCTCGGGTGAATCCCGAAGCCACCTCGCTGAGACGAGGTCTCGAGCTCGGGCGTCGAGCGATAAATTTGGGTGATTTTTTGCCTTAC